>NW_027206412.1:0-52500 GCF_024711535.1 Dipodomys merriami | reverse complement strand
GCTCTTCCATCAGGCTGTCGAACTCCCCAGTTCAATTACCTAAAAGATAACTAGACAACTGTTTAGACAAATTTGCAGCGTTTTTTGAATAGGTTTTTTCCTGGGCCTGCATTAAGGGTTGACCGTTGATGTCTTTCACAGATCGGCATTCATTTGCCCAATGCTTCCCCTTTTTACATCTAGGACATAGCCCAGGCTGCTTAGGCTGTTGTCCCTTTTCCTGTTTCTATCACTTTTCCCTTTTCAGGGCAATTACGCTTTATGTGTCCCATCTTGCCGCATCAAAGCATGCACTTGAGCCTCCCCCTTTCTTCTGAGTTAATTGCACCACAGCAGCAGCTAATCCAGCATTAGTTAGTGGTCCGCCCTTCTTTTGTTTTGTTTTGTTTTGTTTTGTTTCCTGTCAGTTGTGGGGCCCGATTCTGGGCCTGGGCATTATCCCTCAGCTCTTCAGCTCAAGGCTAGTGCTCTACCACTTGAGCCACAGAGCCACTTCCAGCTTTATTCTTTTTGTTTATGTGGTGCTGAGGAATCGAACCCAGGGCCTCATGCATGCAAGTCAAGCACTCTACCACTGAGCCACCTTCCCAGCCCCTTACTTTCCCAGGCCCCTACTTTCCCAGCCCCTTCCGATCTTTCTTCCTGCAGCATTTCTAGGGCAGCCTGACCATTCTCCACTGCCCCACCACAGCGCTGGTCCTCAAGACAGCCTCTTATCCGTTTCCATATTGGTCTCACTCCGCTCTTAAGCGTTCCTTGTTCAGAGGCAAAATCTAGGTCCCTCCCTAGTTTCTCCCAAGAGGCCACCGTGAGGCTTCCGGAAACAGCGAACCACGGGGCAATGATGTCACATTCATCCAAAAATCTCTCTAAAGTACTCTTTTTTATTTTTAACTTTTTTGAATGCAGTAGCTCATTAAGAGCCAAAAAATTGGGTGTGAAGAAGAAGAGCCCATGTTTTAAAAATCTTAACCTGGTAAACAATCTTTTACTTTCACTTTTGGCTACTCTATTGACTAGCCCCGGGTTCTCGCTCTCTCTTTATCTACCGAGAAGAGCAAAAATCCCCCCCCCCTCTTGTCACGGATTCCCCTTTTACCTGGGAACTTACCGGTGCACCACCCTGACCGCAGAGAGTTCTGAGTCCTCCTTGGGGTTATGCCTGAGTCCCCGTACGGGCTACCACCTGTCACGACCTCCTCGACCAGCAAGGAAGACGCGACACCGAGCTCTTCTCTCTGCAGTTTATTCAGGACCTTTGAGCAATCTTCTGACCTCAACCCCGGGGAGAATTCCCCACAGCCTTAAGTACCTGCTGGGTAGCCAACCCTGATACGTCACGTGGGAACCACCAATAGGTTCAGGTGCACAGAAGCAAGCCAGATTCTTTGCCTTAGCCATATAAGGAGTTGTTTACCACAGAGAGCACTCGCCATCGGGAAGGCGGAGGGCAGAAGCCGGTGCCATCTTCCAGGTGCGGCTGCAAGGAGCTCTCTACAGTTGATATCTGAGGATCAGATTTGAAGCCAGACCAAACAGGAAATTCCATGAGACTCGATCTATAATTCAAAACCCCAAATCTTGAAGTGGAGTTGTGGTTCAAGTAGTATAGAACTAGCCTTGAGCAAAAAAATAGTCAGGGACAGTTTCCAGGCTCTCAATTCAAGTTCCAAGATAGGGAACAAACAATATGTGACTCTGAGTCCTCATGCCTGGGGATTCTAGTTCACGAGCCCTGGAAAAGGTATCCCTACCAAATGCTCTCCTCCCAAATCTTGCTTCATAGCCACTTTTCAAAGCTCCAGCATCACTGTCTCCTCACAGATAGCATAGCAGTCTACCACCGAAAATTGGAAGAAATCTTTTTAGTAATCATGAGAATTCTGATCATCTGCCCACATACATCAAATTAGTAGTAGTCACCTTCTACTATTGTCTGAATGTATTTAATCCCCTTTTGAGTTAATGATCCTTAAGGAGTAAAACCTAGAGAATAATTATCAAACTAATCTAACAGTAATCATTCTTCCACCCAATATTGTAACCTAAATTTATAAAATAGGGACTATACTGAAGTGTGAACATACCTTCTAATCATAATGCTCTCTCATGAAGTAGGATTTAACAGAAAAATCCTGCTTGCTTTGCCAAAGTGATAAGTGATTGAAGTAAACTACCTCACATCTCAGAAGGAAAATGCTACTGGCCTCAGAACAATTTTGTTCACCAAGCACTGACAAAATGAGTTTCAGAAAAGCCCGAAGCAAAGAGGCATAATACAAAACACTTTATTATGACACACAATGAGGCCACCTATTTGACCTTAGAGGAAACAAAAAGGAAAGAATGAAAAACAAGCCTTCTAACCTGAGGTAGGCTTTGGTGGCTCTTGCTGGTAATCCTAGCTAAGCAAAAGCTGAGATCAGAGGATATGGGTTCAAACCTTCCCAGGAAGGAAACCTTCCTATCTGCAACCAGCAGACAGAAAACATAAACTCTGTGCCTGCAGCCCAGCTTAACAGCCTCTTTCCTCTGAAGCTCCAGACACACAAGACCCCTGACCCAAAAATAATTTCACATATATTAACATATTATCTAGTGTTTGTGATATCTTTGAAAGATGTATCAGAAACATTTAACTGACTTCTAGAAAAAGACAGAGTGAAAGAGGAAATATGTATTCCCTCCCTGAAGGGTAAAAACCTACAAGAATGATGTTAATGGGACTAGAAGCCCATTTTCTAACTTATCTGCTTAACCATCTTTCCTCACACATTGTCAGTTAGAGTGAAAAGTGAGTGCTTTTGATGAGAGAGATGTGAATATGTATGTAGGTTGTAAAAGTAATGATGAAAAACTTGGCACTGGTGGCTCAGCTCTGTATACTTAGCTACACAGAAGACTGAGATCTGAGGATCCCAGTTCAAAGCCAGCTTGTGTAAATAAGTCCATGAGACTGCTATCTCCACAAATAACCAGTAAAAGGCAGAAAGTTGGTATAAATGGCAGAGTACTAGCCTTGAGTAACATACCTAAGGGGCAGCATCCAAGCCCCAGCACTTGCTCACACACACTAATGTAACCATCATAACACTGCAGGATATGCATGCATTAGGGAGGGAAACATATGGTTGGGATGCTTTTTATATTTTCCTAAATTTTAACCTCAAGCATTCTGTACTCATTAACCATGTCTGTGAAGAACCCTAGGTGAAATCTTTCCTCAAGATCAACACATACATCTTCATTCACCTCTGCACATTTAAATTGATGAATATATATATATATATATATATATATATATATATACACACACACACTTACATAACTGTATTTCACTATATATTTCAAATACATAATCATACACAATTGCTTCAGAATAATGTGCCCTTGCTGACTCCAACAGAAATAATTGTTTGTATTTCAACAGTAGCTGAATATAGCCAGGGTTCAGCTAAATCTTGTAATTTTAGCTGCTTAGGAGGCTGAGATCTGAGAATTTAAGTTGGATGCCAACCCATGAAAATAAGTCCTCAAGATTGTCATCTTCAATGAACTAGCAAAAAGCTAGCAGTGGAAATGCTATTCAAATGGTACAAAGGAAGCCTTGAGTAAAAATTTCTAAGCAAGAGCTTCAGGCTGAGTTCCAGCCCTATATTGGCCTATTAGCACCCCAAAAGCCAAAACCGCCCAAAAGACCAAAACAAAATCCAATGAGAAAACATAGTTTATAGTTTGTTAATTGTTTGGTAGAAAAATGGTTAAAGCCACCAAATTCAATATATGTTT
Source organism: Dipodomys merriami (assembly GCF_024711535.1). Classification (NCBI taxonomy): domain Eukaryota; kingdom Metazoa; phylum Chordata; class Mammalia; order Rodentia; family Heteromyidae; genus Dipodomys; species Dipodomys merriami. Next base: position 48,711 of record NW_027206412.1, on the reverse strand, counting down.
AAACGATGCAACAAACAAGCAACCAAATTATTTTCTAGCCAATAATGTTCCTTAGTATACACTGGGACCCATGACAAAAAGATTGTATTCTATGCTTTTCAAAAATATCAATTAATTTTCAATAAGGTAAATAATGTAAATCTATATCATAATTTATAGAAGTTATTTAAAGTTCTAAATTTAATTAAATGTAAAACAAAAACTACATAATAGTGCAAGTGTCTATGCCTCTTTAAGACACAAGAAAACTGTAGTAGTGTGGCCTCTAAAAAGGAGAAGGGGGAAGACTAGGTATGAGAGTTTGTGAAGAAGAGTTTACAATTTACTGTAAGAATCACATTTTAGTATGTGGCATCCTTCTTCCCTTCTCCTGCCCCGGGATGGGCCTGGGGTCTGAAATCAGGGAGTGGGTACTGTCCCTGAGCTTGTTCAGCTCAAGGCTAGCACTCTATCACTTGAGACACAGCTCCACTTCGGGTCTTCTCTGAGTAGTATGTTAATGAGAGTGTCAAAAAATTTCCTTCTTCGGGCTGGCATCATATCTCAGCCTCATCAACAGCTAGGAATATATATGTGAGCTACCCACATCTGACTTACATGCCACAGTTTTGAAAAGAAAATTCATATGTGCACTGCTGGCTAAGGCTTATTATCCTAGTGATTTAGAAGGCTGAGATCTGGAGAACGGTGGTTTGAAGCCAACCCAGGCAGAAATGTGTACAACTTCATCTTCAACAAACAAAGCACAGCAAGGCTTTAGCTATGATTAAAGTGGTAGACTACCAGCTAAGTAAGCAAGGTAAGTATGGGACCCTGACTTCATACACAATTATGAGCAAAATCAAAACAAAATAAACAACCCTCCAGCCTATAAAAATTAAAATAGTGGGCTGAGAAGGTAGCTCAATGGTAGAGTTCTTGGCTTGCAGGCATGAAGCCCTGTGTTCAATTCCTCAGCACCACATACGCAGAAAATGCCAGAAGTGGAGCTGTGGCTCAAGTGGTAGAGCATTCGCCTTGAGCTGAAGAGCTCACGGATAGTGCCCACGATGAGAGTTCAGGCCCCCTGACTGAAAAAAAAAAAACCATTAAAATAGTAAAGTTGCCCAATACTAAAATAATGGTCATTAAATAGTGGCTTGGAAATTTAAAAAAGCAAATACTCTCCATACATCCATAAATAAAAAGCTTCCAGACAATATTTTAAATGTCTTGTTAGGCATATTTTCTTTTTCTTTCCAGTCGGTCATGGGACTTGAACTCAGACTGGGACTGACCATGAGCACATTAGCTCAGGGCTAACGCTCTACCACTTAAGCCACATAGCCACTTTCAGTTTTCTGGTGGTTATTTGGATATGAGACTTTCATGGACTTTCCTGCTGGTTTTGAATTGTGATCCGTATATCTCAGTCTCCTGAGTAGCTAGGATTATAGGTGTGAGCTACCGGCATCTGATTAGAAATATTTTCACTAAGGAAAAAAAAAACTTTTTCTACCTATAAAATCTGTCAGAGGGGGTAAAGAGTGGGAGAAGTGGACTTATGTCCACCAAATTAGGGCAAAATACAAATTCTGATAAACATATAATGATAGAGATGAGATTTAGAATGATAGAAAAGAGGACTACATCCCGAAGTATTGGACAGGGATGACAAAATCATAGTAGGGAATTAGGGTAGGGGTAAGGACTATATAAAATATATGTGTTTTGAATAATGAAAAGTGTTACCATGCCTAAGAAATCCTGTTTACCATACCAAGCAGACATTGGAAAATTGTCTCTTACCTATTTCACTAAGGAAAATTTTAAACCACTAGTGTCTCCAACATTGTATCAGAGAAACTAAACTTTGTTTCCTCAGGTACTTACTACTTGGACATGGTGCTTAATATTTGGATCACCATGTGCCAATTGTAAATATAATTATACAAAAAATGACTTTTCTAATAGAGAATGTTAATTACATGTGATATAGAGTCACAATTCTAAAGTCACAAACTTAAAAGCAATCTGAGCCAGGCAGCACTGACTCATGCCTATAATCTAAGCTACTCAGGAGGCTCAGATCTGAGGACCTTAGTTCAGAGCCAGCCTGGGCAGGAAAGACCATGAAACTCTTATCTACAACTAACCACTAGAAAACTGGAAATGGCACTGTGGCTCAAGGGCTAGAACACGAACCTTTAGCTGAGGAACTGAGGGATAGTGCCTAGGCCCAGATTTCAAGCCCCAAGACTAGCCCCCAACCGCACACCTCCCAAAAAAGTAATCTGATGATCAAAAGGGAGAAATATACCGTAAAGTCATTTGGTGATACAGAAGCATTTTGATAAGGCTAGAATATATCTATAAAGCTTTACTTACCCAAGCTATGGGTCCAAAAGTCACAATTTAGAATAGAGGATCAGAGTTGCCTGCAAACCATGTATTTTTGCCACTTCAATTTTCCCACTTCAACATAGGGCCAGAGGTTTGATTCTAAGAGGCACAGAACTTTCTTGGAAAGACAAGGCCAACTTCCAACCCCAGGACCAACCCCCCCAAACCCTCGTCCTTTCTTTTAGATTAAGGATAAATAATTTATAGGATTCTCTTTTTGTATTGTCTGATATATTTATTCATTCATTTCAATAATCAATAGCACCAGATAGTTAGTTTAAATATATGAGTGCGATTTTACCCAATCACAGCTTTTCCTCTTGAAATGGAATTAATCATGGAAAAGTAGTCATGTCCTCTTCTGTGAGAAACCTGAGACCTTTTATACCCCAGCTTAACTGAATGTAAAACAATAAAAATCACACATAATTTTTTTCCTCTCTAAGAAGACCAAAAGCCAGGAATGTGCTTTGTATAAGACAGTGAGATGTACAAAACATTATGTCAAAAAACAAACTTTACAACTTTGGGCGTTGGGGGAGTGAGATTGGAAGGGAGGGAGATGGGAAAGGATGGGAAGGTGAAACAAAGGAGGAAGCAACAATGCTTGATAAGAAATGTATTCATTACCTTGCCCATGTAATTGTAACTCTTCTGTATGGTATTTTCACAATAAAAGAAGAAAAAGAAAAGAAAAGGCAAAACAAAAAAAGCAGTGACACTTGTCAGTTCCTTGTGGAGTGGTAGTTCCCAAGGCCACCATTTATAAGGAACAGTGGCTTCATATAGATGGGCTGAAGATGTCACACAGCTAAGACTATTCCCATGAAGAGATTATGTAGACACTATCTTTATTGCACCTTTTCCCATGGTCTTACTCTTCCCAACTCTTTTGTTGTTTTAACAGAACTTCACTATTTCCATTTCAATCATCCACCAAATCTCCTTTAACATGCATAATATTTATTTTAGAGCAATAAAGCTTTAAGAAAAATTAATATGATTTCCAAAAAGCATGAAATACACGAGCTAAGTTAAGAAATTGTGAAATCAGACAGGGGAGATTGAGAAGATTGAATAAAGAATTAGCTTGGTTTCCTAACCATGACAAAATCCTTAGACTCAGTGAGTGGACACATGGTTCTGTACATAATCACAGAAGTGAGGCCACAGAGTGACAATGGTTCCTGGGCTGCTTCTTTGCTCTTCTGGTCTGACACCCTATTCTCTGCAGGCACTAAGTTATTTATGCTCTCTTCAATCCCCTCAAGTGACTACCGCTTTATAGGCATGCACAAGGTAGGCTTTTTCTTCTTTTTGAACTTTGTTTTAGGTAAAGAGAGACATATTTTTATTCTGTAATTCAATACTTTTTGCCTACAAACAAAAATCACAAGAAAAAGTCATCTAAAAGAGGCATTCGTGGTTAAAGGCATCCTAGATGGTAATCTCCAAACTCTGATAACATATTTCACTCTTGGTTTTGACATCCTTTTGCCTTCTCCCCAATCATTTTTTTAAAAAAATTGAACTCAAGTCTTGGATCTGTCTCTGTTTTCTTTTTCCCCTGTCAAAGTTAATGCTTTACCACCTGAACCACAGCTCCTCTTGTAGATTTTTTGGTGGTTAAATGGAGACAATTGAACCATGATCCTCAGATCTCACCCTCTGAGTAGCTAGGATTTCCCAATGAAGTTTTAGTCAAAGCCATTACAGTGTCAATACCCTTGAAGACGTAATATACATCTTATGAACAAAGACATTCTCAACATCATCACAGCACAACAACTGAAGTCAGGGACTTTACAAAGCAATACATTACTACTATCCATATCTCCTTCAAACTACAGTATCACATACTCAGTTGGCTACTCAGGCTCACTGGTTGCCTAGAACTGCCTACAGCAGTTTCTGATTTCCTATTAATTTGACTTGAAACATGAAGATGAGGACTTACTTTGTTCAATATCCCGCAATTTGAATCTCCTAGATGTTTTGCCTAATTTGCTGTTTATCAATTTTTAACTTGAAGTGATAGTGTGCTCATGTCAGAACAACCTTTTTATTTCTCCCTTTGATTGGTTTACTTTAACCATTTGATTAAGAAAGCTATTATATGGCTATCAGGGGGTAGCAGAGAGAGGGGAAGGCCAAGTAGACAGGCTAAATATAGGTCAAAGTACTTTATATGCACATATAAAAATGAACAATGAGACAGTCTTTGGTGGCCAAAGCTTGTAAACTTAGCTACTCAGTAGGCTGAGATCTAAGAATCATGATTCAAAGCCAGTCAAGGCAGGAAAGTACATAAGACATTTCTCTCTATTTAACCACCAGAAAACTGGAAGTGGCGCAGTGGCTCAAGCGATAGAGCACTGGCCTTGGGCTGAAGAGATCAGAGACAATGCGCAGGCCCATAGCTCAAGCCTCAGGACTGACAAAAAAATGAAGCTGGAAAATTTGGCTGACAAGTGTAATTCTTGTTAAGAAGGAGGCTGAGATTTGAGGATCCTATTTCAAGGCAATTTGAGCAGGAAATGTCTGCGAGAGTCTTACTTCCAGTACACTACCACTAAAAAAGGAAGTGGAGCTGTGGCTTATTTGGTCGCAAGCTAGCCTTGAGCAAAAGAAGCATAGGCATAGTTCCCAGGCACTGATTTCAAGATCCAGGACCTGCCAAAAAAATAAAACCAAGTAAAAGTTACCAAAATTGCCTTAAGAAGGGATAGAAAAAATGAATACTTTTGATTTGAGTACATTTTATGTCTGCATGAAAATGTCTCTATATATGCTAATAAAAACTCAAAAGAAGTTGCTGTAGGTTACCTCTGAAAAAGTATTCCTGATTAGATTCTGAAATATTTGGATTCATTGTTTCAGTGTGTACTGATGTTTCTCCTCTAATAATTTAATGAGAGAGCTGGCAATGGTGGCTCATACTTATAATCCTAGCTACTGGGAAGGCTGAGATCTGAGGATTGCTGTTTTGAAGCCAGCCTGGGAATGGAAATCTGTGACACTTATCTGCAAAAATTATTCAAGAATAGCCAGAAGTTGTTCTATGGCTCCATTAGTAGAGCACTACGTTTGAGAAAAAGGAGCTCAGGGTCAGTGCCTAAGCCCTCAGATCAAGCCCCAGGATTGGCATACACACACAAATAAGGCATACACACACAAATAAGTCTTATGACTTGTAAAAAAGGACTTGTACATATTTGCCATAAATTCAATTTCAGACATCACTATGTACTGTGTGAGGTTTGAGTGCTCTGGGATGTACAACATATCTATTAGATTATGTGGAAGGGGCATCTACACTAAATTCTCTCATTCAATTTATATTGATCAGTTAGCATTCTATCATGAGAAAGAACATCATTTCGTATTTATTAAATATTCACATACTTGTCAGTATAGACATGGACTCCTATCTGAATTCTTTACTATTTTTAATAACTTAATTGTTCTTTTAAAGTTCCTATCATTTGCCTAGTTTTAAATCACGTTAGTAAATTATGACTTAATAGTATTCATATATACCATTTCAATATTCTCATGAATTCACACTTATCCACAGCCACCACAAAGTATAAAGGTATTCCTTGACCCCCTAAAAGATCTCGTGTCTTTCTGTAGTAAACTTCAACTCCATACTGAGTCACAGGTTGTACGATTGATCGACCATCACTACAATTATTCTCACCTTTTCTTGACTTTCATGTAAAAAGAATTATAAAGTAATATGTCATTTTTATGACTGGCTTCTTCTGTTCAGTTTATTTTTTGAGACAAAATTTTATTGTGTTTATTAATATTTACTTTTACATGTGGCATGCTCGACTATAGTCTTTTTCCTTTATCTAATTTCTGGTTCTATGCATTCAAACAAGCACCATACTAGAGTACCCACACACACACTCGCACGCACGAACACATACACACACACACACACAATCTATATATGTAAAACACATATTAATATATAATATATTATTATATAATATATATTATGTAATGCATTATACAATATATACTATAGTATATATACTATATAATATATATGCAATGTTATATAATATGCAATATTATATATACATTGCATATACTATATATACATACTATAAAACATTATGTACACTGTTATATATTGAATATCATATAACAGTGCATATTATGTCATTATGTATTACATATAATATATCACATGTTATATAATATATAACTTATACAATATATCATACGAGTAATATATGATATAATAGGCATTATATAATATGCTTATACAATTTTTGTTATGTATTATATATGGTGTATAGTATGTAGAGTATATTGTATATAGTTCATATAATATATTATACATTATGTATTATATACAATATATTATACATTATAAATCATATATATTTTATATTATATAATTATGCATTTTATACAAGTGTACACTATATAGTCCATATGTAGTATACACAATATATTTCTCATAATACATAATATGATATATTTACTATACACTATATTATATATCATAGACCATATAATAACTTATAACATATACAACATAAATATAAAATTTAATACATATTATAATATGTAATATACATATATATACAATATTGTTACAATGCCTTGTACTGGTGGCTCACTCCTGTAGCCATAGATACCCAAGAGGCTAAGATCTGAGGATTGTGCTTCAATGCCAGCCTGGGGAGGAAATCCATGAGATTCTTATTTCCAATTAACCACTAGAAAAATTGGAGTGAAGCTGTGGCTTAAAGGTAAAGTGCACATTGGGAAAATGTGTCTAGGAACAGTGCCAAGGCCAAGAGTTCAAGACCAATAACCAAGGAGAGGACAAATATCTCAGAGTCTTTGCTGCCTGGGTTAGTTTCAAATCACAATCCTCTGTTCTCAGGCGCCTGAGTAATTGGTTTTACTAGATTGAGCCACCAAGTCTGGATTCTGGTTGTTTTTCATTATATTCCAATTAGCTCCTGCTATTTATGCCTGTACTCAGGTTAGCTATCAGTGTTCTGCAGTCAGAAATAAGATTTTTCTATATCTTATTTTCAACTCCAAATAGTACCAGATCCATCAGTAGCAGCAGCCCCTTCCAGCTAGCTTCGGTATCCTTAGTTCTGCTTGGCTCTTTGACGATGTCTTTCCTTTCTGATTTAACAAAATATCCCTGATCCTGTCATTTCCCAAAATATCCCTGGATCTTTTCAGTGAAGAATGACACTTAGGAATCAACCTCTGGATGATAGGCAATGTTTTCCTATAGACCTGCCTCCCTTTCTGGGGCCCTGCGTGAACATTTCTTGCATTGTTCTGCTTACCTACTAAAAACAAGAGAAATGGTATTCAGCACACATTTTAGCGGCTCCGTGTTTTGAGTACCCTTGAGGAGGCCTGGAATGATCTTGCCTGGACATCAGCCATTTGTACATACACAGTTTATCTATTCCTAAGTAGATGCAATCTAGATCCAATGGGGGCCTTGCTACAGAGAGCACTCAACCTCGATGTACTCAGGAGTTGCACAGAGGCTATTTCCAGATGTTATCCCACACATGCATCTTATAATAGGCGACAGAATATCCATTGACAAGTATAGTTACTCTGTTATTCGCAGAGGATAAAATGCTATTCAAAACAACTCTGGACCTTTATTTTCTTATTTCACATTGTGGGGAGCTAAGTGCCAGACATCACTATTTCCTGTACACTTCAATATGCTACAAGATGGGCAGGCATTCCTATAGCATGTTTCTGTTGGGGGGGGCAGTGATTGTACTAGGGCTTCAATTCAGGGACTGGGTAATAAACTTTAATTTTTTCCAAGGCTGGCAATCTACCACTTGAGCTCCCCCTCCAAATCTGGCTTCTACTGGATTAATGGAGATAAAACTGGGTAGGAAGGAAAGGAGGGGATGGAGGATGTGAGATTGTGATCCATTTGTATCCTCCTCTGGAAAGGTCAAAACCTCCCTGTTGTACAACTAATGTGTGCTATTATATCGAAAGACAACTAGAGGTCTAATAACCCAATAATATTCTCTTGTTTTTGAGTTCCTGGGAAAATTACCATGCCCCTTGCTTTGTCCCCCCACCTTTTTGGTGCTAGGACTTAAACTCAGGGCGTGGTTGTTGACCCTTAACTCTCCCTTATGGCTAGTTCTCTACTGCTTGAGACACAGCTTCACTTCTAGCTTTTCACTAGTTACCTGGAAGAAAGAGTCTCTCCAATTTTCCTACCCAGGCTGAATATGAACCCCAATACTCATATTTCAGCATCCTGAGTTTCAAGGATTATGAATGTGCACCACTCAATATCTCCCAATAACAAGTGTTATCTTTCAATACAAAGGGTTTCAGAGAATTCAGCATTTCTTCATGGTGCCCAGATTTGTGCACAAATCTCAATTAAAATTCAACACCAAGCCACACATCCACCACAGATGCTACTTCCTAATCTGCTAAAATCAATCTGGCTCTGACAACTAGAACTTCTACATGGCAGCCATAGTTTGGCATGTCATTTTTATTTTTGAGAAAGTGGAGGTTTCTGATTTACCAATTTATTATTAAAAAATGTTTCTGAAAGTAGTGCTGTGGGTCAATTGGTAAAAGGCTCTCCTTGAGCTGAAGAACTCAGGGGAAGTTCACAATTCAAGACCCACGACTGACAAAAAAAATGAAGAAAAATAGCTGAGACAACATTTGTTTCTGTGCCAGGCATAATAGTACATGCCCGTAATCAAAGCATGCAGAAATATGAAAACAGGAAAATCTATAGTTTGATGCCAGCCTAAGGAACAGAGTAAGAGGTTATGTAAAAAAAAAAAAGAACCAACAATAAAACATAACTCCCCAAACAAAAACAATAATTTTTGCAATCAACCAACATTTCTGAGTTGAAGTTAAGACAAGTGCTTTGTGTCAGTATTTGTGGTTCATGCCATAACCCTAGCTATTCAGGAGACTGAAACCTGAATATCAACATTTCAAACCATTTGGGGCAGAAAAGCCCGTTTGACACTTATCTCCAATTAATCACCAAAGCGTGAATGCCAGCCTTCTGTGAAAAAGCCAAGTTAGAGCATGAGTTCATAAGTTTAAGCTCTTCTAATGGCACAAAAAACAAAGTTAAAACCAAGGCAATACAAAAACAAAGACAACTGTTCACATGAATCCTGGCCAGCTCACACCCAGAATGAGCGCTAAGATTGTGGATTAGTGGTAGAGTGCATGATTAACATGTATGAAGCCCTGGATTCTATTCCTCAGTACCACATAATCAGAAAAAGCTGGAAATGGTTCTGGGGCTCATGTGGTAGAGCGCTAGCTTCGAGTAAAAGAAGCTGAGAGACAGTGCCCAGGCCCTGAGTTCAAGCCCCAAGACTGACAAAAAAGAAAAAATAAAGAAAGAAATATGTAAAAATGTTTTATCATTGAATTTCTTTTTATGAGAATATTTAAAAAAAGAAACAAAGTTTATGTATCCATGTGATTTGAGGCATCTGTACCTGGTAGTGGTGTGTAATTACACAATATTATCACCATACTGAAAGACTGATTTATATCTCTTTGTAGATGAAAAAAAAGTTCTCTGCATCCACATTGAATAGCCAAGAAGTACAATGTTTATCCTCTTAGCTTTCACAGTCATCAGATTTTTATTGAAATTCCAGCTCTGGAATCTTTAAAAAATTTAATTGTGAAGGTGATTTACAGAGGGGTTATAGTTATCACTATGTTTCTTCTTGTCTAAGTTTAAAATCCAGACTTACCCTAAGGGTTTTGAATAAGCAAAATGGCTTCTAGAGCTCACATCTGATGACATCAGGGGATAAAGAACATGTCCATAACTTCCAGAAAAAAGACAGAATTTTATGTCTCCTTAGATTTTAGGTTTTTGAATGCACAGGGAGGAACCCTCAAGATTGAGGACAGGTTAAGAACACAACAGTTCCTGTGCTATTCCATCAAATGAAGCTGATTATTCTCTTACATTACTACAAGAAATGCAAAATTACGTATTATCATATATATATATATATATATATATATATGTGTGTGTGTGTGTGTGTGTGTGTGTGTGTATATATATATATATATTTAGGTTAATACCTGAAAAATTTGGAGAAAATGGGTGCTGAGTTTATAGCATTGATTACTACTAAAGGATGAGATTATAAGAGAAATGTATTTTGTGTGTTTCTGTAAGGGCCAGTGTGTGTGCGTTTATGTGTGTGTGTGTGTGTGTGTTTGTGTGTATCACAAATGAGTAATGGAGTTTGAACTAGACCTCTCAGTCATTTGTAGTGTCTTTCCTCAATGTTGTTACTCTACCCCTTGAGTCACATTTCCTCTTCTGGATTTTGATTTTTTAATCAGAGATAAGTGTGTCTCAGATTTTTTTTCTGCTGGCTTAAATCAAGATCTACAAATTTCAGCCTCCCCTGCAGCTAGGATTAAAAAACAGAGCCACTGGTGACTAGCGACTATTTTCTACATTAACCATTTTGGAATACTTGAATTTTAAAGTTAAACAAGTGTTCTATTTGAAAAATGGAGAAAAAATAATGGTTAAAAGAACTAAAAACCAAATCTCAGAATTGCAAGTGGCTGAACACAGCATGAAATACAGGTTTTAGATTGTGCACAGAAACAACTGTATTGTTGGAACATGAGGCCATCAGTCTCCCCAACAAACATTATAGATAGCAATTGCCAGATTGTGATTTTAAAAAGTGTAATTATAGTTTGTTAAAAAAAATAATTTTAGGCTAGCACTGGTGGCTCATGGCTATAATCCTAGCCACTCAGGAGACTTAGATCTGAAGATCATGGTTCAGAGCCAGCCCCAGCAGGAAAGTCCATGAGATTCTTATCTCCAATTATCCATCAGAAAACTAGAAGCGGCACTGTGCCTCAACTGGTAGAGTGTTTGCCTTGAACAGAAGTGTGCAGTAACAGCATCCCGGCCCAGAGTTCAAGCCCCATGAAAAAATAATAATGATAATAATAACAATAATAATAATAACAATAATGATAACAATAATAATGCCTTTATTGTGTTATTAAGGTGTTGTATAGAAAGGCTAACATTTCATAAGTTTTTTTTTTTCTAAAGGTAACAAACATGCCCATCTTCATTGCCAAGAGCCATTATTTTGTCATCTGCATTCTAGCTAATCTGTCTGTACACGCAATTTGAACTAGAAAGCAGAGCAAACCAATTATGACAATAAATTTGTTTTTCTCTATATATCTTATAACTTAATTCTGACAACACAAAATTAAAAAAAAACTCCCTATTACTCATACTAATTACATGGCAGCCATTCTTGTCTGCAAGTTGAATTAATAAAACAAATATGCTAAGAAAAATTTATTTAATGAGACAGAGTTCAGTTAGTATTAAATATCAGTCATGGTTAACTTTGTAAAAACCACTACTTTCTATAATCGAAAATAAAATACGCCCACTTGCAGCTGGGAAGTTCTCAGTCGTAGACTGCTTGCCTTGTAGGCATGAGGCCCTGGTTTCTATCCCTCAGCACCACATAAGCAGAAAATCCCAGATGTGGCACTTTGGCTCAAGTAGTAGAGCACTAGCCTTGAGTTGAACAAGTTTACACTCCCACCAACAATGCAGTAAGGTACCCTTCTGTCCACATCCCCGCCAGCATCTGTTGTTATTAGAGTTCTTGATTATAGCCATTCTAACTGGGGTGAGGTGGTATTTCAATGTTCTTTTGATTTGCATATCTTTTATGGCTAGGGAGGTGAACAATTCTTCATGTGTCTACTGGCCATCCTTCTTTCTTCTTCAGAGAAGTTCTCTCTTAAAGATTTTAGTCCACTTATTAATTGGGCAGTTGTTTTTTGAGTATTTGTTGTTGGAGGATTTAATTTTTTGAGTTCTAAGTATATTTTAGATATGAGACCCTTGTCCGTTGTATGGCTAGTGAAGATCTTCTCCCAAACTGTGGGTCTTCTATTGATCTTGCTAGTTAAGTCCTTTGCCAAGCAGAAGCTCTGCAATTTCATGCAGTCCCATTTGTCCAACCTTTCTTTGATTTGTTGTGTTTCTGGACCTCTATTAAGAAAATTTTGGCCTGTGCCAAGGAGACCTACGGTTCCTCCTATTCCATAAGGTAATGTTTTCATTGTTTGCTTTGATACCGAGGTTTTTGATCCATTAGGAATTGATTCTGGTACAGGGTGACATATAAGAATCTAGCTTTAATTTTCTACAAGTGATTAACCAATTTTGCTGGCACCATTTACAAAAGAGGCTGGCTTTCTTCCATTCTATTTTTTTAGCTTCCTCATTAAAGATTAGATGGCTATAGGTCTGTCGGATCACTTTTGGGGTTTCACTTCTATTCGATTGGTCCTGAGGTCTTTTCTTGTGCCTGGACCAAGCTGTTTTGATTACTATGGCTTTGTAGTAGAGTTTCAAATTTGTTATTGATATTCTTACAACACTGTTCTTTCTATTCAGGATTGTTTTTGCTATTCGGGGTCCTTTATTGTTCTGTATGAATTTTTGGATTGTCTTTTCTATTTCCTTGAGAAATTAGGTTGGAATATTGATAGGAATCCTGTTGAATTGGAAGATAGCCTTGGGAAATATTGCCATTTTCACGATATTGCTTCTGCCAATCTAGGAGCATAGGAAGTTTTTACACTTTCTAAGTTCTATGTTGATTTCCTTCTACAGGTTTGTAAAGTTTTCATCATAGAGGTCCTTCAGTTCTTTGTTTACGTTAATTTCTAGGTATTTTATTATTATTTGTGGAGCTATTATGAATGGAGTTTATTTCCTGATTCATGGTTAGCATACAGAAAAGCCATTGATTTTTGAGAGTAAATTTTATACACTGTTACTTTGCCAAATTTTGAATCAGCTCGAGTAATTTGAGAATGGAATCGGTGGGATTCATTAAATACAAGATCATGTCATCTGCAAAGAGGGAGAGTTTTACTTCTTTCCTATTGGGATCTCTTTTATGTTTCCATATTGTTTTATTGCTGAAGCTAGGCATTCTAATATTAGATTGAAGAGATGTGGAGAGAGTGGACATCCTTGTCTCATTTCTGAGTTAAGAGGAAATGGCTTGAGGTTTTCCCCATTAAGAATAATGCTGGGTATTTTATTTTTGTGGGGCTATTACAAATGGAGTTGCATTCCTAATTTCAGCTCCACTTTTCTCATTGTTGGCATACAGAAAAGTCATTGATTTTTGAGGGTTAATTTTATACCCTGCTAATTTGCCAAGGTTTTGATTCAGCTTGAGTAATTTGGGAGTGGAGTCTATGTGATGGTTTAAGTACAAGATCATGTCATCTGCAAAGAGGGAGAGTTTTATTTCTTTTTTCCCTACTTGGATCCCATTTATGTCTGCGTCTTGTCTTATTGCTGTAGCTAGGCATTCTAATGCAAGGTTGAAGAGAAGTGGAGAGTGTGGACATCCTTGTATTGTTCCTGAGTTAAGAGGAAATGGCTTTAGTTTGTCACCATTAAGTATAATGCTGGCTGTAGGTTTGTCATATACAGACTTTATTGTATTGAGGAATGTTCCAAGGACTCCTAATTTTTCCAGAACCTTCATCATAAAGGGGTGTTGGATCTTGTCGAATGCTTTTTCTGCATCTATTGAGATAACCATGTGGTTCTTATCCTTGCTCCTGTTGATGTGATGAATAATATTAATTGATTGGCGTATATTGAACCAGCCTGGCATCCCTGAAATGAATCCTGTTTGATCATGGTGTATGATTTATTGGATAAATTGTTGGAGTCGATTGGCCAAAATTTTGTTGAGAAGTTTTGCATCAATATTCATCAAATAAATGGGTCTATAGTTCTCTTTCTTTTATGAGTCCCTGCCTGGTTTTGGGATGAGGGTTATGATGTCTTCATGGAATGTGTTCGGTAGTGAACGTTCTCTTACAATTTCATTGAAGAGTTGGAGGAGTATTGGTGTGAGCTCAGCTTTGAAGGCCTTGTAGAATTCCGTTGTAAAACCATCTGGTCCTTGACTTTTCTTAACTGGGAGGTCTCTTATTGCTGTTTCTATTTCAATGCTTCATATGGTCCTGTAAGATGGATTAACTCATTTGGTTTAATTTTGGCATGTCAATATTTGCTAGGAAAAGGTACATTTCTACCAAGTTCTCAAACTTATTAGCATAAAGTTTTGAGAAGTATTCCTTAAAATGTTCTGAATCTTGGTTGTTTCCGTGGTGATGTTTCCATTTTCCTCTCTGAGTTTATTTATTTAGGTGTGTTCTCTTCTTTTTCTGATAAGATTTGCTAAGGGCCTGTCAATTTTGTTAATTTTTTCGAAGAACAAACTCTTTGTTTTATTGATGCTTTCTATCGTTTTTTGGATTCTAATTCATTTAATTCTGATTTAATTTTAATTATTTCATTCCATCTACTGGATTGGGATTTATCTTGCTGCTCTTTTTCAAGGAGTTTAAGATGTCTCATTAAATTGTTGGTTTCAGATCTCTCCAATTTGTTGATGTAGGAACTCAGAGCTCATTTTTGTTGAACAGCATGAACATTTGAATTTCCTTTCTAATCTCTTCCTCGACCCACTTGTGATTCAGCAGTGTGTTGTTCAGCCTCATGTGTTACCTGACTTTCTTTGGTGGCTTTTGGTGTTGAGTTCTAATTTTATTCCCTTGTGGTCAGAGAGAATGCAAGGTATAACTTCAAAGTTTCTGAATTTGGACAAGTTTGCTTTGTGGCCTACAATGGGGTCTATTTTGTAAAATGTTCCATGTGCTGCTGAGAAAAATGTGTATTCTGCTGCTTGGTGAATATTTGGTAGATGACTGTTAAATCTGTTTGATCTATGCAGTTTTTTAGATCTTCACTAGCCATACAACGGACAAGGGTCTCATATCTAAAATATACTTGGAATTCAAAAAATCAAATCCCCCAACAACAAATGCTCAAAGAAACAACTGCCCAATAAGTAAGTGGGCTAATGACTTAAAGAGAAACTTCTCTGATGAAGAATGAAGGATGGTCAATAGACACATGAAGAAATGCTCAACCTCCCTAGACATAAAAGAAATGCAAATCAAAATAACATTGAGATACTACCTCACTCCAGTTAGAATGGCAAAAATGAAGAACTCTAATAACAACAGATGCTGGAGGCGATGTGGACAGAATGGAACCTTACTCCATTGTTGATGGGAGTATAAACTTGTTCACTTTGGAAAGTAGCATGGAGGTACCTCAAAAGACTCCACATAGAGCTCCCCTAGGACCCAGTAGTCCCACTTTTGGGCATTTACCCAAATGTTTACAAACAAGACCACACTAAAGCTACCAGCACAACTATGTTCATTGCAGCATTATTTACTATAGCTAAGATCTGGAACCAACCCAGATGCCCCTCAGTAGATGAATGGATCAAGAAAATGTGCCTCCATCAGAAAGAATGACATTGCCCCATTTGATAGGAAATGGAAAGACTTGGAACAAATTATATTAAGTGAAGTAAGCCAAGCCCAAAGAAATATAGGTCCCATGATTTCCCTTATTTGCAATATCTAGTATATGTATGAGTCAAGCAGAATAGGTCAGATAATGTGATGTTAGGAAAGTGAACCTTAAGATATGTATTTTAAATATTTTTCTCTTTCATGCATTTGTTTCTAACGCAATTATAAGATTATTTCTTTTTTGCTTTTTATGTCCCTCCCCCACAGTATAACCCCTGCTTTCACTGTATTTGATGACCGTATAATTTGTGGAGGGGAAGGGGAAAAACAAGTCGTTTAAATAAGGATACTGGTGGACCTGTTGCAACAATGAGAAGTACAAGTTGTCATGTCAAAAACGAACTTTACATCTTGGGGGTCGAGGATTCGGTGGGGAGAGAGGGAGGATGGGAAGAGATGGGAAGGGTAAGCAAAGGAGAAGGCTACAATGCTTGATAAGAAATGTACTCACTATCTTGCCCATGTAATTGTAAACCCTCTGTACAGTATTTTCACAATAAAAAAATAAAAATAAAAAAAGAATAATGCTGGCTGTAGATTTGTCATATAATGCCTTTATTGTTTTGAGGAATCTTCCTTATATTCCTATGTTTTCCAGAACGATCATTATAAAGGGGTGTTGGATCTGGTCAAATGCTTTTTCTGCATCTCTTTAGATAACCATGTGCCTCTTATCCTTTCTTTTGTTGATGTGAAGATTTATATTGATTTGTATATATTGAACCTGGTTTGCATCCCTGAAATTAATCCTGTTTGATCATGGTGTATGATTTTTTGTATAAATGGTTGAAGTTGATTGCCAAAAATTTTGTTGAGAAGTTTTGCATCAATGTTCATCAAAGAAATGAGTCTATAATTCTCTTTCTTTGATGAGTCCCTGCCTGGTTTTGGGATGTGGGTTATGATGGCTTCATAGAATGTGTTCGGTAGTGAACTTTCTCTTTCAATTTTATTGAAGATTTGGAGGAGTATTAGTGTGAGCTCTGCTTTCAAGGTCTTGTAGAATTCTGCTGTAAGTCCATCTGGTCCTGGGCTTTTCTTAAATGAGAGGTCTAATATTGCTGTTTCTATTTCAATGCTTGATATGGGGATGTTAAGGTGGTTTACCTCATCTTGGTTTAGTTTCGGCATTTCAATATTTGTTAGGAAATTGTCCATCTGTGCCATGTTCTCAAACTTATTACATAAAGGTTTGAAATATATTCCTTTATAATGTTCTGAATATTGGTGTTTCTGTGGTGATGTTTCCATTCTCATCTCTGAGTTTATTTATTTGGGTGTGTTTTCTCCTTTTTCTGATAAGATTTGCTAAGGGCCTGTCAATTATATTAATTTTTTTCAAAAAATCAACTCTTTTTATTCTTTCTCTGGTTTATTTGGAGTATAATTCTTGTAATTATTATTTAATTATTTCTTTCTGTCTACTGGATTGAGGTTTATATTGCTGATCTTTTTCAAGGAGGTTCAGATGTCTCATTAAGTTGTTTATTTCAGATCTCTCCAATTTGTTCATGTAGGAAATCAGAGCTGTAAACTTGCCTCTGAGCACTGTGGTTGCTGTGTTCCAGAGGAACTTGTAATTTGTGTGTTAATTTGTTTTGAATACCATGAACATTTAAATTTCCTTTCTAATCTCTTCCACGAGCCACTGGTGATTCAACAGTGTGTTGTTCAGCCTCCATATGCTACAGGACTTTCTTTGGTGGCTTTTGATGTTGAGTTCTAATTTTGACCCTTGTGGTCTGAAAGAATGCAAGGTATATCTTCAATGTTTCTGAATTTTGACGTTTGCTTTGTGACCTAAAATGTGACCTATTTTTGAAAATGTTCCATGTGCTGCTGAGAAAAACATGTATTCTGATGCTGCTTGGTGAAATATTCTGTAGATATTTGTTAAATCTAGTGTGTTTCTCTTTGACTGTTCTCAGCCTGATCACACAATTCCTTTATTGCACTTTTTCTCTTCTCAACCTGCTCATAAAATTCCTGTATCAATCTTTTAGTAACCTCCTCACACTGTCGAGATTCCTGTATTAATCATGGGTTTCCCTCCTCTCTCTCCCTATCACGCTCAAACTGAGTCCTTTTCAGGTTTCCAGTCTTTTAATTGACCATGTTTACCAGTATTGTTCATAAAACTTTCTTTGAACTCTGCTCTGGATTATTCATTCACTGTTCTCACCTGATTGTCATGAGGGGTGTAGAGATACATTGAATTTCCATTTTTCTTCTGTTTTTCCAGCTTGTTCTGCCCATTTGGTATGAAAGTAACACCAATTTTGTGCTAGAACATTATTTTAAGGCAAGCATCAACCAAAGTCCTGTAGTTGCGCAGTCAACATGGCTGCAGATACATTCTAGTTCAACAGACACAATCTATTAAACATCAAACAACTATGAAGTAAGTAGCTAAGAAAAGCAAAGAAGAATTTGGCAAACCAGAAATTATTAGTTTTAGGGAGAATATGTGAAAAAATAGGATTAGAGGGATGGGGAAAGGTAAAAAGAGAGTGAATTTTACCAAGTCCTAATCTCAGAGAGGGAAATGGATTGGACAGAATGATAGGAGAGAGATTTAAAAAAAAAAAAAAAGGAAAAAAATGGAAAAAAAATTTAAATTTAAAAAGTGAAACACAATAATTATGTAAATTAAAAGAAGTTATATTGAGAGAAGAAAAGGTTAGAATGAGAGGAATGGAGGGATAGAAAGGAGATATGAAAAACTAAAAATAAAATTTCTTAAAATTATTTACTTGAAAATTATATAGCTATAAAGATATAATATTGCTGTTAAAATTTTAAGCCTAAAAGGTAGTGAATTGAGTAATAAATTTCTATATTATGTACACAATGGGAGAAATGGTCTAATAATCAGTGATTGTTATATATCTGGGGATGAGCAGAACAGCAATTAGTTTGAACAAAAAAAAAGAAGGAGGAAAAAAAATTGAAAAGAATAAAAAGGACCAAATGGTCAAAAGAGGTAAAAAAAAAAAGTACACACACACACATACACCTAAAATAAAAATTAGAGGGGGGAAAAAGATTCATAGAAAACAATTGTAAAAAATTAAAAAATGTACAAAAAGAGTTTTTTGATTTTTTTTGGGGGGGGGATTGGGAAGATCCTGTATCTCCCCTGTGTCCATAACCAGTCTTTTGGTTTAGTCTTTGGTCTACTTGTGTTGTTTGCTTTTCCTGTGGCTTGATTGGTTTGTCAAGTCAGTTTGTTTGAGCAGGCTGAAAAATGCTCTGATTGATCAATTGAGTTGATTAATCTAGTGATGAGAGTGGTGTGTTAAAATTCCCTACAATTACTGTTTTTGGATCTATATGGGATTTTAGGGAAAGTAGTGTTTCTTTGATAAATTTGGGTGCTCCATTGTTTAGCGAATAGATATTTAGAATTGTAATATGCTCCTGAAGGAGAGATCCCTTAATTAGTATGTAGCGACCTTCTTTATCTCTTCTCACGAATTTTAATTGAAGTCTATTTTATCTGATATTAAGATTGAAACTCCTGCCTGTTTATGGGGGCCGTTTGCTTGGTAGAATTTGTGTTTGTTTTTATGGGCAAGATGTGAGTCCTGAAGGCAGCAGATAGAAGGATCTTCTTTTTTAATCCAACTAGACAGTCTATGTCGCTTAATTGGAGAGTTAAGTCCGTTAATGTTGAAAGATAGGACTGAGAGGTATTTGGGAGTTCCTGCCAAGTTATCCACCTTCTTCAGGGCTGTGAAAACTAGGTTCTTCCTATGATTCTTTGATTCTCAGTTTGAGTGCAGTTTCTTGGCCTTTATTGTGGTCTTGTTGGTTTTCTATGTGTAGGACGTTTTTAAGAATCTTTGGAGGGTTGGTTTGGTGGAGATACATTGTTTCAATTTTTCCTTGCTATGGAAGGTTTTTATTTGAGCTTCGGTTATGAAGGAGAGATTAGGTGGGTACAGTATTCTTGGTTGATAGTTGTTTGTTTTTAGGGCATGGCATACATCATTCCAGGCTCCTCTTGCTTTGTCTATGCTGAGAAATCTGTGGTGATTCCAATTGTTTTCCCTTTATAGGTGATTGATCTTTTATCTGTGACAGCTTTAAGGATCTTTTCCTTGGTCTGAATTGATCCTGTATGCATTATAATTTGACAGTGGGATGTCCTATTCTGGTCTGGTCTATTTGGAGTTCTGGTCTATTTGGATAGCCCTATCTTTTTGCATGTTTGGGATGTTCACTGCTAGGATCCTGTTAAACAAACTTCCTAGACCATTAACTTCTGTTTCTAGTAGCTCCTCTACAAACATTATCCTCAGATTAGGCCTTCTGATGGTGTCTTCAAAGTGTTGGATAGATCTATCATATTTCTTGGACTTGTCTTGGATAGTTGTATGTTCTTTCTCTGTAATATTAGGCTGTATTCAATTCTGAGATTCGATCTTCTGCATGGTCTAACCTGCTGTCAAGAGTTTCGACTTTCTTTTTTTATTTCTTTTCCTTCTAATTGGTCAGTTTTGATGGCTTCAAATTCTTTGTTGAACCTTTGTTTTAGATCTTGTATGAACTTCTTTCGTTCCTAAATTTGGTGTTCAATGTTTATTCTCAAATGTCTTAGTTGATTGGTTATTGTTTCCTTGGACTCCCATTCCTTCTGTTGGGTTCCATTCAGCATTCCCTTTTTGATTTCCCTGACTTTCTTCAGCTCTTTGTTAATGGATTCCATGAATGCCTTTAGTGATCTTTGTGTATTCTCACCCTGTTCTCTCAGTTCCTGTATTACTCTGTGCTTAGCCTCCTCACGTTCATGCCATTCCTATAGTTCTCCTTGAGTGTTTTCAGCCTGCTAATGCTATTCCTGCCTTTTCTCTTTGAGTATTCTCAAACTGTTCACGAAAATCCTGTATCAGTTTTTGAGTAGTTTCCTCACGCTCATGATATTCCTGATATACCTTTGGATTGCCTCCTTTCTCTCCCTATCACGCTCATACAGAGTCATTTGTAGGTTTTCAATCTTTTCCTGCATTGACCTTTTGTTTGCCTCCTCTCTCTCCCTATCATGCTCATAAAGATTCCTTTGTTTGATTAAGATCTTTTCATTTATTATGTTTGCCAGCAGTGTTTGTAGAGCTATTTGGGAATTCTCCTCTGGATTTTTCATTATCTGTTCTGTCCCGTGATTATCATGAGTGGGAATTGAGATACACAGACTTGCCATTTTTCTTGTGTTTTTCCGGTTTACTCTGCCTATTTGGGATGAAAATAACACCAGTTTTGTGATAGAACACTACCTTAAGGCAAACATTAACCAAAGTCTGTATTTGCACAGTCAATAGTCTGCAGATACAATTTAGTTCAACAGATACATCTGTTCAACATCAAACAACGATATATTAATGGGCTACAAACCGCAAAGAAGAATTTGGTAAACCAGAAATTATTAGAGTTAGGGAGAGATGTGGGTAAAAAATAGGAATAGAATGATGTGGGAAGGCTCTGGGAGAGTTAACTAAGTCTTAATCTCAAAGCAGGAAATAGTTTGGATAGGATGACAGTAGAGAGAGAGAGAAAAAAGAATAAAGAGAAGGGGGGAAAAAGAGACCAGAAAAAATACAAAAGTTAAAATTATAAATATTATGCATATAGGACAACAAAATATACAATGAAGAACATGCATATAATGAGAGAAGGGGAGGGATATAAAGGAGATGTGAAAAAAAATAAAAATACTTAAAATATTATATAGGTATAAAGAGGTAGTACTGCTATTAAAGAATTTAAGTCGAAGAGGTTTCGAATTTAGTAATAAATTTGTAGATTAAGTGTGTACACAATGGGGGATAAGGTCTAATAATCGACTAAGGGTTTATCTGAGGACATGCAGAACAACAATTAAGTCACATAAAGAAGAAAGAAAGAGAAGCAAAGGTGAAAAGGATAAGAAAGAAAGAAAAAAAGATCAGAAGTTCAGTAGAGCTAAACAAAAAACAAAAAAAAAATTTAAAAGAAAAAAAAAAAGAAAAACGACACACACAAATACCCCTAAAATAAAAATTATAAGAGGAAAAAAAAAGTTACTAGAAAACAATGTTTTTCAAAAAAGGTAAGAATTAAAAATTTAAAAAAATGTTTTAGAAAAAATTTTTTATAAAAGGTACAAAAAAAAAAAAAAAAACAAGAAAAAAAGTTCTTTGATTTTTTTGGGAGGGGTGGGGGAAATCCTGTATTTCCCTTGTATCCATAGCCAGCCTCTTGTTGGAGTCTCTGGTCCGCTTATGTTATTTGATTTTCCTGTGGCTTGGTTGGTTTCTTGAGTCAGTTTGTTTGAACTCGCAGAAAAATGCTCTGATTTACCCAGGATTTTGTGATCCTCCTGCTAGGTTATTTCAATGGGAGGGAGATCTGCTTCGAGTATCATAAAAGAGGGAGATGGCTTTTTCCTCAAGTTTGGAGATGCTTTGTTGAGGCTAGGTTCTGGGTGGTGTTGAGGACTTTCAGCAAACAGTGGCTTTTCCTGGGGGCTAGTTTGTGAGAAACTCACAGAGCCCAGCCTGGAGCTTCTCAGGGTTTATGTTTACTGAATTTCAATGGATTGTCAAGGCTGCTAAAGGGAGGGGTAGCCTCTGGTTCTGATTACCCAGTGAAGAAAGCCACTCCTGGGGCTGGCGCCCAAGCTGGGTGGCTTTTCCCTGGGTGGAACTGAGTCTGGCAGGTCACATTAGGTTCTTGTGACCTGCTAAATGACTCTAGTTTTCTTCCAAAGCCTGAGTTGGAGCTAGCAGCTCCGCCGAGCTTTGTCAGTATCCAAGATGGAGATCTCCAGTACTGGGAGGGGGGGTGGCTTCCCTCCTCTGTTCCCTGAGAAGGGGTGAGGACGTTAGGCTTCTACTCACGTCGGGTCATGGTTCCTGGGTCGTCTCTGATCTGGGAACTGCAGGATGAAGATGTCTGTTCCTTGTCGGTTTTTGCTGGTGTTGAGTAGAATCCGCTCACCGCCGCGTCTGGCTGCTTTGTCCCAGACTCTCTGTGTTTCAGGTATGGCGGGTACGGACGCCACTGCCACCACTGCTGTTGCAGTGGTGGCTGATGGCAAATGCTCAGATCTGTCTCCTTGCCTTGATTTTCCCTCTCTGGCCTAACTATCTGTCCTGTGATAGCACACTTAGTGTAATTCTCTGGCTTAGGACTGTTCACTAGAACTCTAAAACTGCTATGTGAATGCTTTTTTAGCCTCCAGCTTCTCCTCCACCATCTTCCTGGAACTCCTCCCTGAGTCTATATTCTTAACAATGGGTTGTATGTTATTTGATCTTTGCACAAGTTTGTCAGTAGATACAGAGCACAAGTCATGGTTTTTCTATTTCAAATGGGCCATGAGAGATAGCTGGGCATGGTAAGATATACCTGTAATTCCATCACTTGCGATGCTGAATCAGAAGCATATTAAGTACAAGGCTGTCCTGGCTATACAGTGAGATGTCATCTCAGAAGAGCAGAAAGTAAATAGCTCCCGACTATATAAGCCTTGGCCATTACTTTCTCATCTTCTGTGTCTACAAAGAGAAGCCTAAGACTCTTCAAGGCCAAAGAGAAAGTATGACCCAAAAGACTTATCCAAAATAACTGGATACCAACTGTGTCAACTCATTCTTGGGCCAATATAGTGTCACCCTGAGGCACTCTTGAATAGTTGGGTCCATGTTCCCCCACCTTCTTTTCAGAAAGCGCCAGTTCAAAATCATCATTCCTAGAAATTAAAAGACATCAGTGATATTAGGATTTCCATTCCAGTGTATTTAAAAGTCAGTGAATACTTAGACATTGGCAACTATAAAATTAATTGACTAGCAATTGGCGCACAGTACGTGAAGACACTAATAGTTCATAGTATATATTCTGTGAATTAGAACTTATTGTTTGCTACCATAGCTGCAGCAGGTGCAGTACCAGTTGGGGGAGGGCAGCAGCATCCTTGGCTCTAGCCCCTTGACCTCCAGAGTGCATCATGGAACCCAGCAGCCCTTCACAAAGGATGGGAGAAAATGGGGCCACCATAGAATTCTAGGCACCTCTGGTGTGGCATGAGACCATCACCTCACTTCTGCATCCTGGCTGGAATAGTCAGAGCCACCTGCCTGTGTCACTTCACTACTGCTTCCAGTCTTGGTTGGTAGGGGCCATTTGCCTGTACTAACTCACTCCTGCTTCTGTTCTGGGTGAGTGGGGGCTTCATGTCCAGGTCACCTCACTCCTGCTTCCAGTCTAGGTGATGGGGGGCTTTGTGCCTGTGTTACCTCTCTCCTGTTTCCAGTCTGGGGGAGTGAGGGCCGAGTGCCTGTGTGACCTCACTCTTGCTTCTTGTCTGCATGAGTAGGGGAGTAGGGGCTGTGGTGCGTGTGTCACCTCACCGCTGATTCTGGTCTGTGTGGGTAGGGGCCATGTGCCTGCACCACATCACTACTGCTTCCTGGCTGGATATGTCGGCCCAGTGCCCTTCTCACCTCAATCGCGCTTCTGGTCTGTGTTAGTGGGAGCCATGTGCCTACGTTTCCTCAATCCTGCTTCAGATCTGAGTGAGTGGGAAATTGCGTGCCTGTCACCTCACTCCTGCTTTCGGTCTGGGTGAGTTGGGGAGTAGGGGCCATGTGTCTGCACCACCTCACTCCTTCTTCTGGTCTGGGCCAGTCCCACAGGCTCTGAGCTAATTACTCTCTCTAGATGCTGTTTACCAGCATGGACTGCAACCCATGCCAGAGGCTAGACTTTTCTAGTTCTCATAGCAAAGCATGACATTAAGGGATTAGGATGTCACCTTGCTAGGTTTTAGAACTATATTACAAAATTGTGTTTGTGTGAATGTGCACTGGTCTTGAACTCAGGGTCTGATGTTTATTCCTGTGTTATTTGATCAAGGTAGAGCTCTACTGCTTGAGCCACAGCTCAAAATATGTCATTTTTGTGGCTAATTGGGGATAAATGTCTCCCAGATTCTCCTGTCTGGGCTGGCTTTGAACACTGGTCTCAAATCTCAGACTTTTCAGTAGTTAGGATTTACAGGTGTGAGCTACTGGTGCCTCTATATTTACTTGATTGCCGTACAGAGAGAACTGTGCTTGGCAAGTGTTCTGGAGTAAAAAGAATTGAACTCTTCCAGTAAGCAGTGGTGAAAATATTCAGGTTCTAGTCCAACATTGGTGGATCAGACCTCTAATTCTACCAATTCAGGAAGGTGAAATATGAGAATTGCAAATAGAAATCAGTGTGTGGAGGACAGAGTCCTTGAGACTATCTTTAACGAACTACCACAAACCCAGAAGTAGCAGAGTAGCTAAGTGGTAGAGCACCAAACTTGAGCAAAAACGCTAAGGTACAGCACTCAGGCTGTGAGTTCAAGTCTGATGACCACAAAAACAAAACAAAATAAGAAAAAAGACCTGGGTTCTTCAGTAGAAGTTTATCATTATAAATACCGCTTTCCCATTATATTTAGCTCTGTCATAGGTACATAAATCTTAGGGTATTAAGAAACTTGGTTAAAAATAGAGGAAGCATTGTTTGTGTGTGTGTGTGTGTGTGTGTGTGTGTGTGTGTGTGTGTGCGTGTGTGGGTGCGTGTGTGCGTGTGTTTGCCATTTCTGAGGCTTGAACCTAAAGTCTTAATCTCTTGATTGGATTTTTTCCATCAAGGCTGGTACTCTGCCACTTGGTCCACAGTTCTACTCCCAGATTTTTTAATTGTTATTTGGAGATAACAGTTTTGCATACTTTTCTGCATATGGAGGCCGATTCTGGAATGTGATTATTTTGAATCATGAAATAAAAAATGTGTGTGCAGATAGCTCTACTATAAGGCTGACTTACATTTCTTCAAGTATATATGTTGGATTCCTTGGGTGGAACTTCCACACTGGTTTCTGTTGGGCCAGCAGTGATTCACTTAATTGCCAACATTGTGTAGGGTATCTTTCCCTACGTCCTTGCAAGTATTTCTGATTTTGCAGACATGGAACTTCAACATAGATTTGATTTGCATTTCCTTGATTAGTAAAATGTATTATATAGACACCTATCTGTTTTGGGGAACGATCTAGTGAATTCACTTGCCTATTTATTGATAAGATTATTTGTTCATAGGGTACTTCATTTTTTAGTCTATACATTCTAGATATTAAGATTTCTTCTGTTACTCAAAAGGCAGGAGTTTAGGCTTATTTTACTTAATCTTAATAAAAGAAAATTTGTGAGCTTCAAATTATTTAATGATGGATTAAAAAATGATCAGAAGGATGTGGCTCACATAGGAGAGTGCCTGCCAACAAGTATAAGTTCTGAACTCAGACTTCAGTGTCTACAAAAAAAATTAATATATTTTATTATTTTAAAAAAGTAAAAGCTAATCAGCTACATTTTCTCAAATATGTAATGTTAAATATTTCACTATCTTGCATGATAAAACTATTGCAATTTTTACCACAAACTAAAAATTTTAGTTTTTATTTTTTTTCTTGAGAATCACTCAAGCTAGCAAAACTGAAAAAACATACAACTTTGGCCAGGTGCTGGTGGCTCATGTCTCTATTTCTAGCTACTCAGGAGGCTGAGATCTGAGGACTGCAGTTCAAAGTCAGCCTGGGCAGCAAACTCCGTGAGGCTTATCTCTAAATAACCGTTAGAAAAATAGAAGTAGTGCTGTGGCTCAAGTGGTAGAGTGTTGCCTTGTGCTGAATAGCTGAGGGACTGCCCCCAGGCCCAGAGTTCAAGCCCCACAACCAACAAAAAACAAAACAAAACAAAACAAAAATCCAAATGTGTTTAAAGAGGAAGAAGCTCCAAGATTTTATTCAAGTTTTTTGATGTTTGTGGCATTTCATTGGGTAGAAAGTGGACAGCTTATATATATCATTTTGATAAACTTGCTACTACGTGGTTGCTTTTCTCCCATTTACACTTTCATTCATCTCACATTTGGCAAAACTGGTAAGTTGAAATGACTATTAATTTCTAGTTTGGCAAAGAAGCTGTGATTTTCCTTCCCTCCCCAGGATTTGAACAATGAAAACAACTGTCCTGATTTTTCCCAAAAGTGAGGAAGACAGCTCATATTCAAATAATTAGAAGATAATGAAAAGAATGTTTAGGACACACAATATATTTAATTTTGAACCTTCCTCTCAAAAATCTTCCAAGAAACTTAGAAATCTTTGATTATAGATATTTATATCAAAGAGCTGACTGCAGGTGCCTCATACCTATAATTTGCTACTCAGAAGGATGAGATCTGGGATTGAGATTGGAGACAGAGTGGAAAAGCAGTAATTGCATGGATGTTCCCTACTGTTAGATCATATGTCTCTTCCTCCCATCCTCAATGTGAAGCTGTCTCCCCACATCACCATCCTTCTGATTCATTGACATCATCATTGTGATTTCTGGTTTTCTCCTTCAGCATGAAATTTGCATGGAGTAGGCCATTTGCAGCTGTATTCTCATCTGTTTCTCCAGTTGCCTACAACAGTGCCTGGTCCTTAGTGCTTAATAGCCTTGTGAGGAGATGAACCTGCTCTGCTCATGTAATCTCAGAATTCAGTTAGGAAAGCTCATCAAGCTGTGGTCTTGTGGTTAATAGTAATTTCTTCTAATTATTTTTTTCCTCCTTGTGTATCTAAGTCCACATAAAGGTGAGATCAGTGGCTGACACCTATCCGTTGTGATGGCAAAGTTGGCTGTGACATCATAGAAGTTTATTGTGAAGCTGTAGGAAGACCTATCCACCAAAGCACCCAAACTGGCAGGCTTCCCAGTCCAGGAATACATTTAACAGCTCTATAATCAAACTTTCATTCACTCTGCTGGATTGAGACTTAGCATTTCCCTTTCCTATTTAAAATAAAGAAAAATTCAAGACATGTCTTTTCTGATATGTCATTGAATTATTGAATTGTGTCTCCAAACAAAAAAATAAGAATGCCATTAGTGGAATGTAAATATAAGGCAAGGAAAAAACAAGCATAAAAGTTCCTAGGGAAAAGATCAAAAGTGGCAGCTGTACAAAATTTGGTTCTTAAAACAAGGATGGTCTTCTCACACCAGTAATCCTAGTATAATATAAGCTAATGAAAGTTTTCATTTTGTGCCAGTCCAGGGGATGTAACTTGCAGCCAAAGCTCTGAGTTCTTTTGCTCAAGGCAAACAATTTACTACCTGATTCATACCTCCACTTCTACTATATTTAGTAGTGTAATGGAAATAAGAATTTCCCAGACTTTTCTGCCTGTGCTGGCTTCAAACTGTGATCCTTGATGTCAGTCTCCTGAGTCAGATTACAGGTATGAGCCACCAGTACTAAGATAAAGTTATTTTTGTGAGATATAAAAATTTACTTATATGAGATATATAAAGGAACATAAACAAATGAAACATTAGAACAACAGAACTAAACAAGTTATAAAAAGGACATAAAAAGGTGAACACCAAGGCCCCAAGTTCAAGCCTCAGTACCAGCACAAAAGATATGAAGAAGTGTAAAAGAAGAGAAGGAATAGCCAGTGACAGAGTTTTAAATTAATCAATCACTGGTGGCTTACACATGTTGTATTATCTACATAGGAGGCTCAAGTCTGAAAATACCTTTTAAAGGCAAGCCCAAGAAGGAAAGTCCATTGGCCATTTTTCTGTGTGTGCCAGTCATGGGGATTGAATTTGTTTTACTTTACTCAAGGCTGGAGTTCTATCAATCTCAGCTTATTGGTGGAATCACTATCAGCTAATTGGAGGTAAAGAGTCTCATGGAATTTTCTGTGCAGGCTGGCTTCAAACTGTGATCCTCAGATTTCAGCTTCCTGATACATTCTGTGCTTTGCATGAGACTCTTATCTCCAATGAACCACCAAAAAGTAGAGAAAAAAACCTGGAGGATGAGCTGTGGCTCTAATGGCAGAAATGAGACAATGATTTCTGGGACAGCACCCACACACTGAGATCAAGCACCAGAACCAGCACACACAAGAATAAAATAAATAAATGAAAACAAAGGTATAAGAAGAAAAGGGAGAGCCAATTTCACAGTTGAAAATGAACAAAACTGAGGTAGCTTACACTTGTTATTGTACTTACACAAGCATCTCACATCTGAGGATCAGTGTTCAAGGACAACCAAGGCAGGGGAGTCCATGGACTCAACTCTATTTAGCCAACTAGTTTTATTTAAAAAGTTCCAAATTGTGCTGTGGCTTACACATTAGAGGGATAGTATTAAAATGTACTTGGATGGGGCTGGGAAGGTGACTGAGTGGGAGAGTGCTTGCCTTGCATGCACAAGGCCTGGGTTCAATTCCTCAGCACCACATAAGCAGGAAAAGCCGGAAGTGGCACTGTAGCAGATGTGGTACTGCTTTAGCCTCAAGCTGAAGAGCTGAAGGAAAGTTCCCAGGCCCAGAGTTCAGGCCCCACAACTGGCAATAAATAAATAAATATAAAAATAAGGATACAGGTGAACCCATTGCAACAATGAGATGAATAAGACATTATGTTGAAAAAAAAATTACCACTTTGGTGCAGGGTGTCAGGGGGACGGCGGAGGGGTGGAGAGATGGAAAGGGATGGCAAGAGCAAACAAAGGAGGCAAAAATGCTTGATAAGAATATACTCATTACCTTGCTCATGTAATTAATTGTAAGCTGTCTGTACCGTATTTTCAAAATAAAAAGAAGAAAATAAAATAAGATAGATGAGAAAAAAATTACTGGGGCAATACCTAGGCTCTGGTTCATAGCCTCAAGCTGAGCATACCTATGGAAATAAAAAATAGAAATTAAAAATGTATTGGAAAAATCCAATTAAATTTTCAAAATGAGCCATGAGATTTTGTTTCATGTGTGTAATCCTACATTCTAAGATAGATGAAATTTGAGTTATGGTGTTTGGGTTATGGTGTGTCATCATCAAGTCACCAGCAAAAAAAAAATAAGAAAACAGAAGTGGAGCTGTGATTGGAGTTGTAAAGCACCAGCCTTGAGTGAGACAGCTATGAAACAGTGCCCTGGCTCAGAGATCCAGCCTCAGGATCACAAAAAATGGTAATAAGCAGAGAACCTGGGGCTGGTGACTCACGCCTGTAATTCTAGAACCTCAGGAGGCTGAAATATAGGGATCCAGTGCAAAGGCTAACCCCAGCAGGAAAGTCCAGAAGACAGTTGTTTGTGGGCCATCCTGGTGCTAGAACTATACTACGCCCAGGTTTTTGGCACTTAATTGGAGGTAAGGCTCTTAGACTTTCCATCTCAGGATGGCTTTGAACCATGATGATCAGACTTCAGCCTTCTAAAACAGGACAGTCCTTGCATGAGTTCTAGCTCCAGCACCAGCACACACAAAACAATGAAATGAATAAACGTAAAGAAGGATAGAAGAAGAGAAGAACCAATAACCGAGGCTTAAATTAGCCAATCAACCAATCATTGGTGGCTCATAACTGTAATTCTAGTTACTCAGGAAGCTAAAATCTGAGGATAATATTTAAAGGCCCAACAAAGTAGGAAAGTTCATAAGACATGTGTGTGTGTGTGTGTGTGTGTGTGTGTGTGTGTGTGTGTGAGTCCTGTTGCTTGAACTTGTACTGTTTTTTTTTTTTTTTCCAAGGCTCTACTAATCTCAGCTTTTTAGTGGTTATAATTGGAGATATCATGGACTTTCCTGCCCAGACTGGTATAAACTTTGCTCCTGTTTGTAGCCTCATGAATCTGGTCTGGCTCTACATGATACTCATTTCTAATGCAAAACCAAAACAGAAAAATAAAAACCTAGAATTTACTTGTAGTTCAACTGGCAGAACTTGGAAAAAGCACCCAGACCCTGAGTTCTAGCTGTAGGACAAGCACAGAAGAAATAAAAGAAAAGGAAGATAGAAGTACAAAAAAGAGTCAGTAACAGTGGTTGAAATGAATCTAAAATTGTTTGCTCACACATGTTATAAGAGGTACTCAGGAGCATGAAATCTAAGGATCACGCTTCATGACCAGCCCACGTAGGAGAGTCCATGAGACTCATATATCTAATTTGTATCAAAAATAAGCTACAATTTGTACTTTGGCTCGTGCAGTTGAGTGGTAGTTTAAAACAGAAAGCTTGGAACAGCATCTACGCCCTAAGTTGAAATCCTAGACACACATTTCAAAAAAAACAAAAAAGCACAAACTAAAAATGATGGGTAAAGAGAAATGTAAAGTTTCAAAATGAGCATGCATTTTGGTTCATATGTTTATTCCTAGATGTTCAAGGTTAAAAGAAAGACTGGCCAAAAATGTACATGAAACTCATTCCCAACTACCCAGTGTAGATATGATTGTAGTTGTAAAGCATTGTATTTGGTGAAAAAGCTAAAAAAAAAAAAAACCTGTTTGTCGTCCCAGAGATCAAATTCTAGCGCTAAAAAAATTGTAGGAGAAGAAAGGCCAACTGTAAATTTAAACATAAGCCTGGTGCTTGGTGATAATGGCTGTACTCCTTCTCAGGAGGCAGAAATCTGAAGATCAAGTTTCAAGGTCAGCCAAGAAGCAAAGTCCAGGCAACTTTGTGTATATGTGTGTATATTTGTGTGTGTGTGTGTGTGTGTGTGTGTTTGTGTGTGTGTTTGTATGTGTGATGTGTGTGTTTCTGTACAATCCTTTGCCTAGTGCCCTAGCATTCCCAGATTTTGGGTGGTGACTTGGAAATAAAAGTGTCATGGACTTTCCTGCCCTTGCTGGCTTTGAAACATGGGCCTCAGATTTTAGCCACCTGATTTAGCTGGAAGTTGAGCTATGGCTTAATTTGCAGAACTGGGCAAATTTTTTCTGGGACAGCACCTAGATCCTGAATTCAAGCACCAGCACATGCACAGAAGAAAAAAGAAGAGTAGAAGTAACCAAGGAAGAGCGAGTGACAAAGGCTTAAATAAGTCAAGCATTGGTGGTTCATACATGTTCTATTAGCTATTCAAGAGGCTGAAATCTGAGGATGATGGTTCAGGCCAGCCCAGGTAGGAGAGTCCATGAAACTATTGTCTGTAATTAATCACCTCCCAAAAAAGGGCCAAAAATTGTGGTGTGTCTCATGTAATAGAGGATAGCATTGAATAAAAACTTATGGGACAGAATAAGAGCCCAATTTGTAGACCAGGAACAGCACACACATGCAAAAAAAAGAATAAAGTAAAGCAGGTAGAGGCAAGCAAATATTAAAATTTTTAAATGCCACCAAGTTTGCCGGTCCTGTGTATATTCCTAACTACACAAGAGGATGACATCTGAGGATTGTGGTATCAAGTCAGCCTGGGCATGAACGTGATTGAGATGCTTATCCCAGCTACCTAGCACAAAGCCCTGAGCTGGACCCACGGTGGTAAAGCAGCAGCCTTTAGTTAAAAAGCT
This sequence comes from Dipodomys merriami, assembly GCF_024711535.1. NCBI lineage: Eukaryota > Metazoa > Chordata > Mammalia > Rodentia > Heteromyidae > Dipodomys > Dipodomys merriami. The sequence goes on along the minus strand of NW_027206412.1, from coordinate 16,400 downwards.
CAGAAACAGTCTTCAGAGCCAGAGGTCAAGCTGCAGGACCACTAAAATTTACAAATAAAACACAATAAATAAAAAGGAGAGTGGAAGAAGAGAGACTGAAATCTGAGGATCACAGTTCAAAGCTAACACAAGTAAGAAAATCCATAAGATTTTCTCTGTGTGTGTGCATCTGTGTGCCATCCTGTGGCTTGTATGTGCCATCCTTGAACATGTGCTGGTTTGGTCAAGGCTAGAGCTCGACCACTCCCAGCTTTTCAGTGGTTAATTGGAGGTCATAGTCTCATGGACTTTCCTTCAAAGGCTGGCTTGATTCATGATAGGCTTTGACTCAGACTTTTATGTCCAATTAATTGTCAAAAAGAAAAGAAAAAAACCTTGGAATTGAGTTATGGCTCAAGTGGCAGAATTGGGCAATCACTTTCTGGGATAGCAACCAGGTCGTGAAATCAAGCCCCAGGACAATCACAGAATAATTAAACAATAGGAGGTTAGAAGTGCAGAAGCAAGATCGAATGACAGAGGTTTAAATAAATCAAGCATTGGTAGCTCACTGATGTTCTATCAGCTACTCAGGAGGATGAAATCTTAGGACCACAGTTGAAGACCAGCCCAGGTAGAAGAATCCATGATACTCTTATGTCTCATTTGCCACCAAAAATATGCCACAAGCTGTGCTCTGGCACATGTGGTAGAGTGCTAGTCTTAAACAGAAAGCTCAGGGACAGCACACATGCCCTGGTGCTGAAGCCCTAGCACAGACACCTACAAAAAGAAAGAAAAAAGAGCACAAATTATAAAAGATGGGAGAAAGTGAAAATTATAATTTCAAAATGAGCCACGGTTGTTGGTTTATTTGTGTATTCCTAGCTACTCAGAAAGTTGAAATATGAGGATCACAGCTCAAAGCCAGCCTGGGGAGGAACATGCTGAAATTCTTTTCTCCAACTACACAGCAAAAGCTGGAAATGAAGGTGTGATAGTAGTTGTAAAGTACTGAAATTCCATGAAAAACCTGGGAAACAGTACCCAGGTACATAATTCAGCCCAAAGTCGACCAAAAACAAAACTGAAAGAAGAGCAGAAATAACCATTTGAGATTTAAATACAAGCTTGGGTCTGATGGTTCCTGCTTATCATTTTAGCTATTCAAGAGGCTGAAATCTGAAGATACCATTTAAAGGCCAGCCCAATAAGGAAAGTCCATGGGGCTTTTTTTCTTTGTGTGCCAACCTGTGGCTTGAATTCATGTAGGAGCTCTACTACTCCCAGCATCTTGGTAGTTGATGAAAAGAGTCTCATGGACTTTCCTGCCCAGGATGGCTTCAACTTCGATCCTCAGGTTTCAGCCTTCTATGTCTTTCTGGGCTTTACATGAGATTCTTATCTCCAATTAACCACCAAAAGGAAGAAAAATATAACCTTGTGATTGAGCTCTAATGGCAGAAATGAGAAAATAATTTTTGGGACAGCACCCAGACCTTGATATTAACTTTAGGACCCACACACACAAAGAATAAAATAAATAAATGTAGAGAATATAGGAGAAGAAAGATCCAATTTCAGAGTTTAAAATGAGCTAAGTATAGGTGGCAAACACCTGTGATGGTATCAACTTGGGAGGCTCAAATCTGGAGATCACATTTGAAAGCCAGCCCAGGTAGGAGAATTCCTGGACTCAAATCTAAGTAACTACTTAAAACAAAACAAAAAAAAACAAAATAGCAACAAGTTGTGTTGTAGCTCATGTCTTGGTGTGCTAGTCTTCAATAAAAACCTCTGGGGCTGCACCTGGGCTGATTTGTAGACCCAGGACCAGCATACATAGAAACAAAAATACAAATAAAAAGTTGTAAGAATTGCTGGGAATGTGGCTTAGTGATACAGTGCTTGCCTAGCATGCTTAAATACCTGGGTTTGTTTCCTCAGTACCTCATAAATAGAAAAGGCTGGAAGTGGCACTGTGGCTCGAGTAGTACAATTCTCACCTGGAGTAACAGAAGTTCAGGGACAGTGCCCAAGGCCTGGGCTAGGACTAGGAAAAGAAAAACGGTGTGAGAAAATCCAATTAAAATTTCAAAATGAGCCATGCATGAGTTTTTGCTCAATATGTGTAATCTTAGTGACTCACAAGCTGAAATCTGAAGGTGGTTGTTCACAGACAGCCTGGACAGGGAAGTGCCTAAGTCTCCAAATAACCAGCAAAAAACACCAGAAATGAAGCTGTGGTTGTAGTTATAAAGCACCAGCCTTGAGAAAAACCTGTGAAACAGTGCCCTGGATCACAGATCAAGCCTCAGGATCACAATAAAAAAATAACTGGTTCAAAGTAGAGAACTTAAGACTGTCGGCTCATGTCTGTAATTCTAGAAATGCAAGTCGCTAAAATTTAAGATCCTGTGCAAAGGCAAACCTAATCAAGAAATTTGTGTGTGGCGCCACACTGGGGATAGGTTTTTGTTGGTTGATTGGAAATAAGAGTTTCATGGATTTTCCTGCACAAGCCGCTTTCAAACCATGATGGCCAGATTTCAGCCTCCTGAATCAGGCCAGGCCTTGCATGAGTTCGAGCTCCAAGACCAATAAAAACAAAAATAATGAAATAAATGAAAAGAAGGATAGAAGAAGAGAAGAAAGACCAAGTAACAGAGGTGTCAATCAGCCAATCATTGGTGGCTCATATCTTTCATTGTACATACTCAGGCTGAAATTTAAGGATACTGTTTAAATCTCAGCTCAGGTATAGGTGTTCATAAGATGTGGTGTGTGTGTGTGTGTGTGTGTGTGTGTGTGTGTGTGTGTGTGTGTGTGTGTGTGTGTGTGTGTGTGTGTGTGTGTGTGTGTGTGTGTGCCAGTCCTGGTGCTTGAGCTTGTACTATTTTGCTCAATGATAGACTATTCTCAGATTGTAGTGGTTAATTGAAGAAAAGAGTATCATGGACTCTCCTCAATTTTCAGCCTCCTGAATCTGGCCTAGCTCTACATGATTCTCTTCTCTCCATTTAACCTCCCCCCAAAAGCAAAATGTTATGGTTGGTCCCATGTATGTCGTGAGACAGCATCTGAGCTTCAATTTCTACTCCCAGGACAAGCAAAAATGAAAAAAGAATAAGAAAAGAAGGTGTAAGCAAGCACAAATTAAAGATTTAAAATGACCCACATGTTGCTGGTCATGTGTGTAATCCTCACTACACAAGAGGCTGACAACTGAGGATTGCAGTGTCAAGTCAGCCTGGGAAAGAATGTGCTTGAGATTCTTATCTCCACCTACACAGCACAAAGCCTTGAGCTGTTGCAGAGGTGGTAAAGCACCACCCTTGAGTGTAAAACATAAGATATATGCCCCAGAATCAGAGGTCAAACCACAGGACCAATAAAATTTTCAGAAAGATGATGAAGAGATATTGAAATCTGAGAATCATGGTTCAAAGTTAGCCCATGCAAGAAAGTTCATGAGGCTTTCTTTGTTTTCGCATCTGTGTACCATCCTGAGGCTTGAACTTATTCTGTTTTGTTCGAGGATAGAGCTCTACCACTCTCAGCTTTTCAGTAATTGATTGGAGCTAAGAGTCTCATGGGCTTTTCTGCCTTAGTTCGTTTGAACAATGATCCTCAGATTTTAGCCAAATAATTCGTGGTGGGCTTTGCATAAGACTCATCTATTAACTATCAAGAATTGAAAGAAAACCTGGAATTGAGCTGTGACCCGAATGCAAACTGGAAAAGCACTTTCTAGGACAGCACCCAGAGCTTTAGTTCCAGCACTAATACAAAACAAGTATAGCCACAAGCTACATTTTGGCTCATGTGGTAAGCCACTAGTCTTGAAGAGAAAGCTCTGGCATTGTATCCAGGCCCTGATTTGTAGCCCCAGGGCTAGGACATATACAAAAATAAAAAGCAAGAAAAAATTTAAAAAGACAAAAGGGGGAAAACATATTAATGTTTTCAAATACCAATGGGTTTGTGGTTCATGTGTATAATTGGAGCACCTCAGAAAGCTGAAATTTGAGGATCATGGTTTGAAGCCAGTCTACCCAGAAAAGTATATTAGAAGTTTACGTCCAATAAGCAAAACTAAGCTAGAAGTGGAGCTGTGGTTGAAGTTGCATAACATCATCCTTGGGTCAAAAAGCTAAGAAACAGAAGGGCACTGGTGGCTCTTGCCTGTAATCTTAGCTACTCAGGAAGCTGAGATATGAAGATCATAGTTCAAAGTCAACCGGGGTAGGAAAGTTCATGAGATTATTATCTCCAATAATCCACCAGAAAACTGGAATTGGTTCTGTGGCTCAAGTGGTAGAGTGCTTGCTTTGAGCTGAAGAGCACAGGGACAGCACCCAAAGACCAGAGCTTAAGCCCCAGGAACGACAAAAAGGAAAAAAAAAACAATATTAAAATAAGTCAGTGGTTGGTTGCTCATGCCTGTAAATCCTAACTACCCAGGAGGCTGAAATCTAAGGGCTACAGTGCAAAGCCAGCCCAAGGAAGAAAGTCCATGAAACTTGTTCATGTAATTACCAGTACTAGATATTGAATTGCCCTGTTTTACTCAAGGCTAGAGTTCCACTACCCACAGTTTTTTGGTGATTAATTGGAGATAAGAATCTCAGACTTTGCTGCTCAGACTGGCTTCAAACCAGGATCCTCAGATTTCAGCCTCCTTAGTTGTGCTGAGCATTGCATGAGACTTTTCAAATGAATGAAACTGGAAGTTGAGCTGTGGCTCAATTGGCAGAACTGAGCAAAACCTCTGAGACAGTGGCCAGTCCTTACAGGCAGAGAAAAAAACCTTTTAAAAATAAATAATAGTAGGTGTAGTATAGAAAAAAATCAAAAACCATGCTTAATATGATACAAAGGAAAATTATGTTTCTTTGTAAATGTGGAAAATGAGAAAGTACGAAGTTTCAAAATGACATACTGAGTAAAGGAAAAAAGAAAAATTTTAAAATTCATGTAGATATTAACTACAAGCTGACATGACCATATTATAATGTGATTGGAAACTTATCTCTCACTTGTAATTGCTTACAAATAATTGTCCCTCCACTTTCAGCATGGGGATTTAGACATGACCTACCTATGCAGCCTTGACTGTGTAAGGATCTTCCTGCTTTAGCCTCTTGAGTTAGAACTGCAGGCATTTCCCTCATTTTAATATATGAGGTTTCCTTTAAAACTCAAAATTAATATTCAAATAATGGATTTCCTGTAAAGAATAACTAAACATCAGAGATCCACGAGAGAGCCTCTGAGGAATATAATCAAAACAGTAGAAAAGGACCTACCACTGAAGGTATGTAACAGAAGGAAGATTTAGCATTTTTTGGATGTGTTGGGGTTGAACACAGGGCCTCATACTTGATAGGTAGGTATAAAATTCAGTGAGATTATATCCACACTGCATTGTAACAATTACCTCTATTTGTGAACTGTCTTTTCGATACTGATGGAATCCACACAATCATAGAGTAATGATAACCCCAATGTCCTGTCCCAGAAATTTTAATCTTCCATTTTCTCTTATGAAATAGTTTAATCAATATGTTTCACATAAATAGTAGATTATTTTTGTATCCATCCGTGACAGATATATATTAATTGCAGCCTTTTTGTGGATAAGTCATAATCCATTTATGTATACCTAATATTTTATAAAATTTTTCATCTTATAGACACGCCAGGTATTTCAAACTTCTGACTATTCTTTACTTTGCTGTTAACATTGGTATATGAGCTATTAGTTTTTTTTTTCTTTTGTTGTTTTGGTTATGCAATGAGAAAAGGAATTGCTGTGTAATGTGGTAATTCTATGTTACGTTAGAAGAACGTGTCAAATTCTACCAAAATTTCTATATCACTTTTCATCAGCACAGAAATGTACAAATGGTCAATAAAATGTACAAGAGTATTTCAAATCTTCCACAGCTGTGCCCTAAAGGATCATTTTTTTTTACTTTTACTTGTTTTTATTTAGGCCATGCAGCCCTTGAACTATGTAGCATTGTCTAGAGCTGAAGTGAGAACAATACCAAATGCCACTGACCCAACCTCCAAAAACATTTAATCTGGTAGTCTTTTTTTTTTCTAGAGATAACTTTTAGTGATTTTATGCATTTTTACTCTTTTAAAATAAGGCTTTGAATTTTAAAATGACTTATATAAAGGTAACACCTATGTGTAGCTTCATTTTAATAAGATAAAAAGTTATTTTTTATTTTATTTTATTTTTTGTCGGTCGTGGGGCTTGAACTCTAGGCTTGTGCGCTGTCCCTGTGCTCTTCATCTCAAGGCGAGAGCTATACTGCTTGAGCCACAGCGCCACTTCCTGTTTTCTAGTGGTTTATTGGAGATAAGAGTCTCACGAATGTTCCTCCCTGGGCTGGCTTTGAACAACAATCCTCAGATCTCAGCCTCCTGAGTACCTAGGATTATAGGTGTGAGCCACTGGCGCTCGGCTGAAAAATTATATTTACAAAATATATGAAAGCACAAATAAAGCTTCCCAGCAGGAAAAACCTTACAATCACAGTCTGATGCTGACCCAAGCAAAATAATATGATAAGAGCTTATTAAAAGTAAAATGAAGAGCAAGGGCTGGGGGCAGGGGTCAAGGGGTAGAGCACTTGCTTGCCCAGCACCAGCCTCTCAATCAAAACTGTAGTCCTGCCAAGGGATAAAATAAAGTATTAAATCTTAAGGAAATGTGTAGATAATAGGATGATGCATGACATAGAGGTACACACCTGTTAACCCAAAACTTGGGAGACTAGGCAACAGAATTATGAAGTTGACTTGGCTATATAATGAGACTGCATCTTAAAGAATAACAGAATAAAATTAAACAAACTATATTTTTAAAGACTAGGGTGTAGTTCAAGAGTAATTCAAGTAGTTTTGTAAATGGAAGGAACTGATACAATCCACAAAAATTACATGCTTTGATAACTACAACATTCAGTTTACACTGCAGTACAAGGTGTCCCTTGCCTGGAATCCCTCCTGAGGAAACCTAAGGCAGTTGATGCACCTGTCTTCTTGGGTTTTTCTGGGCAAATAGGGTTTTCGTTTCCATTCGTGGATCCCACTTACAACTCTTTCTTTTAGTAGACCACCTACAAATCTCTCCCATCTCAAAAAGAGGCTTTCTGGCTTTCAAGTGAAGTTATCTCTGATATCTCTCAGGCCTCTCCTCCCCTTTGTCTTGAACTGCTCTATTCCTGGGCCCACATTCAGCAGCTTGTTCTGTCAAGAGTGGTAACTATTTTGCTAGCCACCTCTATCCACTGCCATCTCCTCCTCAAATTAGTCTTTGGTATCAGTATGAGTTTGCTCAGAGGGTAGAGCCAGCCACAGCTGGCTTTGAACCATGATCCTCAGATCTCCTGAATAGTTAGGCTTACAGGTGTAAGCCAATGACACCCAACAATCATTTCTTTCTTCCAGGAAAATTTAGGTGTGGAATATCACAGCAGCACATACATTCGATAGCAACTGCCCCAGGGTGAACCAGATGCTCAGATCAAACCACTGACCTTGATATTGCCTTTGGTATCCAACATGATGTTGTTGTAGTTAAGGTTTCAGTGTGTGATTCTGTTTTGGTATGGGCAGTGAACAGCACTTACAATTGGTGTGAAGAGCCTCTTGGTTTCATCCTTATATAGGTGGCAGGATCTTCAGATCCACCCCAGGAGGTATCCCCTACTGGCCAATTCCATGATGAAATACACATACTCTTCCTTCTCCATCACCTGGTACAACCTGTTGATGTGTTTGTGCCATACCGTCTTAAAAATGACAACCTCATTCTTTAACTGATGACTGGAGGACTCTCCCTTCAGGAATATTTTAACTGCCACTTTCATGTGTGTGAGGCAAGGATGGGATAGCCTCACTTGTCCATTGGTACCATGGTTGATGAGCTCTTTCATCTTTTATTGTTTGATGATATCCTCCTTCAAGGATCTGGAGGAGGATTCTTTGTATTGTTCCATCCTTCTGCTATGATGGCAGGTAGCAAGTCTATCTAAAATTAACTAAATAAAATAATGGAAACCTCAGAAAAAAGTAAAAAAGAAATACCAAAATCCAAACGACAATTCACCTCCCCAACCAAAAAAATCACGAATTTAGCTTTTAGTCAGTCCAGCGGGTCACCAATCAAGAGCTCCTAGAGGTGTTAAAAGACATAGGTTGGAGCACATTGGCTTCATATATACCCTGCATGATTTCTCAAAATGGAGCTATCACAGCCAGGCATAGTGACACCATAGAGAAAATGGACCAATCAAAGTCTGAGCCAGTGACGTCAGAGAAAAAGTGGACCAATCATAGCTTGCCAGCATTGATACTCTAGCTTATAGTTTTCAAAGACTGTTGCTAAGACTCCATGTGGGCTTGTGGTTGATCTGGTCACTATTATGCCATTCCTGAAACCACTACATCAGTGGTCAAAATCCTCTGACCTTCTAGAAAACTCCTGAGTCTCATAAATCTAATCCGTGTAGACACTAGACAATAACCTCTATTCTTGATGGCCACCTTATCTTATAGCTTGTTCCAGCAATGACAAAGCAAGAAGGACTCCATCCCACTCAAGGGTAACTTTCCTACAACTTGCTCTTGAGGGGACAAGGTCCAGGCTGGCTTTGAGCCACAATCTTCACCTCCCTGAGTAGCTAAGATTATATACCTGAACCATCGTTAGGTACTTAGCTCATCTCTCACATTTGGAGAAAGGATATATATTTGTTAGAAAGGTTAATAGGGATATAGGTGGAACCATTGCAACAATGAGATATACAAGTCATTATGTCAAAAAATGAACTTTAAAACTTTGGTGCAGGGGGTGGGGGGGTAAGCGGGGAGGATTGGGTGGGGGCGGGGGGAGGATGGGAAGGGATGGGAAGGGGAAACAAAGGAGGAGGCTACAATGCTTGATAAGAAATGTACTCATCTTGCCCATGTAATTGGAACTCCTCTGTACAGTATTTTCACAATAAAAAATAAAATAAAAAAGAAAGGTTGGTATTAGATATGTCCTCTAAGCACCTTAAATTTGTTGCCCTTGCTGTCTAATAGTTAATCTAGTTTCTGATGAGAAATTGTCATAACATTGTTGAAGATCACTTGCGTGTGATGAGTTGTGTGTCTGTGCTTTGGGAGGCTTTCTGTCTTTGACTGTTTAATTAGAATGGCTTAGTGTGGACCTGTGTACTTACGTTAATTGACTTCTTTAAGCTGCTAGATTCCTGCATAGAAGGGTTCATTCTTTCAATCAAATTTGGGAACGTTTTGGTCATTATTCTGTCAAACACTATGATTTCTTTTTTTCTCCCTGTACGTTATACATATATACATAATACATTATACATACATTATATATTCACATTATATATGTGAATATACATATATGTCTACATATTTATTTTATATATACATATATTTATTTTTCACATAACTTCCACTTCTGTGATTGTTTATGGGAGGAAGTCTAGATTGATCCCAGCTACTCCATCAGAGTTAGAATTAGCCGTTTTCCTTTTTATTTCATGATGAAAATATGCATTTCTCGGCAAGGATATTGAAACCAGTACAAATCAGAGATAGCCTAGAGTTCTCTCTCCCTCTCTCCCTCCTCTCTCTCTCTCTCTCTCTCTCTCTCTCTCTCTCTCTCTCTCTCTCTCTCTCTCTCTCTCTCTCTCTCTGTCTCTCTGTCTCTCTGTCTCTCTGTCTCTCTCTCTGTCTGTCTGTCTCCCTCTCTATCTCTCTCTGATTTCCTGCCTCTGTCAGGTCTCTGAGCACAGGGCCATTGCTTACCAAGTTTTTATAATGTGTGCTGTGATCTTCTAGTGTGTGAACTGTCATATTCTCCTCAAAGGCCACCATGCCTGCACCTGGAAGAGGAGCTGCTCCAACGTCAGCCTGCTTGGGTGTGCCTGCCTATGTCTTGATGTCAGAGCCCCCATAGCTATTGGGGTGGCCTTATTAGATGCCCATGTGCCAGGACTGCTGACTGCTGACTGTGGGCGATACAAGCACAGGGTCTTTTTTTACCCAAGTAAGAGGTCTGCGTTGGATCATGGGGGCACTGCTCCATTGGTGACTGTGCTAGCAGCAAGACTGGGAGATGCAGAAGCCTCCCTGTGGTCTGACATCTGGAGCCCAATAGATGCCAAAGGCTTCTCTGTGCACTTTTCAGAATATGTGGGCAAGTTCACGAAGCAGAAACTAAGCTCAGAGGCACCCTAAACACAGGGTGGGCAACGGAGCTGGAAAGAGCAGGGCTGTCCAGGTTGGCAAGGGAACAAGGGATGAGGCTGGTAGGATAAACCTTGCTGGATGGCTTTGCAGGTTCAACTTGGGCCACCTGAAGGCACAAGAAGCCGCCTATCATCTCAGCCAAAGAGTTTGGGGACAGCAGCTTTCCCAACTTGGAGATGAGTTTCCAGCTTATTAAAGGATACTGTGGTCAGTTTGGGTCTGGGAAGAGTGGTAGGCTTGCTGCTGGAGGGAGCAGATGACCCATCCAAAGCTTCTGGGGGATGGGAAGCCCCTGGAAATGGGCTCATGAATGGCTGGTCTGTCCTCCCCAAAGAGACCTCCAGCTTGTTTGACTGTTTGCTTGGGTAGGGGTGTCAGCCTTTGGGGACAGTGATATTAGGAGACAGTGTTGGAGAGATTATCCCAAAATTAAACCAAACCTGTGGGAGCAAAAGAGTAAGGATTTCTGAACTGCCATGGCAGGTGGAGTTGAGGTGATGGCTGCTTCATTCTTGAATGGTCTTGAGGCTTTGTCACCAGAGGACAAGTGACTGGATGCTGGCATTGAGCCTGATTATTCTAGGAAATTTATCAGAGAGCCCTACTTGGCTTGTATGTCACTCAACAGGCTAATAATGGGTGGGGAGTTTGGGCTGTAAAGCTCGGCATCACAGCGTGATCCTTTTGAAGAGCTAAAGACACCTTCGGGCAGCGGTTGGAACTTCATGAGGTCTGAGTACATTATGTAATTAGGTGTGGTCCTCTGAGCTTCATTCTTGGGTTGTTATAGGGATGAACCCTCTCTCCCTGCTGTCATAGTGCTCTCAGGATGTGGGCTGGTGTCTGGTGGGTAGAAAAGGGCAGTGTGTTTACCCCCTGAGACTCACTGTGAAGGACTACTGTTGGCAGGGAGGATTGTGTCATTGGGAGGTCTGTGTGTTCTTTGAGTAAGGAAATCTATACACCTCAGAGCATATCTTGGCCTTCTCTCTGAACATTTGGTTTCTTTGGAATACTAGTGTCTGAAATATTAACAGTTCTAAGGCTCCAGAGGCTGTCTTGATTTCCAGACATGTCCAGGGCTTGTTCTTTTTCATCTTACACATCTATAACTTCCTTCCTTACTCGTGGTCTACTGAGCCATTTGGCTCTGGCATAAATGAGAAAAGACAGGCAGGACTGTCTGGTTGCTACGGAAAAGCATGTAGGGTTCTCTTGTTACATCGTTTCATTTTCTTTTCCAATGTTGGTAAATAAAGCCATCAGATTGAACGTCAGGAGCTTCCCTGGATCATTGCTCCATCCCTTTTCCCTGCTCTTACCATACTGCCTTTCCATTTGAATTTATTTTTATTTTCAATTTTTGTATTAGTGATTGAATCTAGGGCTTCAATAAGTTGAGCATAGTGATCTGCACTTATAAGCTTAGCTTTTTGGGAGTCTGAGACTGCAAAAATTATGTTTTCAGGTCAACCCAGGCAGAATTCTGTGAGACCTTATCTGAACAGAAGCTGTGCATAGTAGTGTACACCTCTCATCCCAGCAATAGTTGCAGAGGAAAGTAGGATGACTGAAATCCAGTTGAATACCTGAGCAGGAAATGCGACCCTGTCTAACAAACAGTGCAAGAATTACAGCTGTGGCTCAATATTAGAGTGTGTATCTAGAAAACATGAGGTCCTGAGTTCAAACCTCAGTATCATAAAAAGAAGAGAACCAGTTATGTCTGGTAAGCTTATCAAAAGTAGTCTTTTTTTTAAAGAAAATGTGTATTGATATTCTGGCTTGAACTCTGGGCATTGACATTTTCCCTTAGTAAAAAATTTCACGTAAAACTAAACTTTGTGTTTTTGCGGGTGTGGGTTGACCCAGTGTAACAATAAGATGTTCAAAACACTAAGTTGAAAATGAACTTTACAACCTTGGTGGGGGTGGGGGGGTGGGGAGGGTAGTTGTGGAGGTGGGAGGGAAGGGATGGTAGGAGGAAAACAAAGGAGGAGGCAACAATGCTCAATAGGAAATGTAATCAGTACCTTGCTCATGTAACTGTAACCAACCCCTCTAACAAGGATTTTTAAAATAAAAAAATCCAAAAAAAGAGACTAAACTTATACTATTGAGCCTCATCTCCACTTCGAGCTTTTCTTGTGTGTGTGTGTGTGTGTGTGTGTGTTTGTGTATGTGTGTGTGTGTGTGTGTGTGTGTGTGTGTGTTTGTGTGTTCATTAGGCTTGAACTCCAGGACTGGGCACTGTCCTTGAGCTCTTGTTCAAGGGTAGTCCTGTACCGCTTGGCCCACCACTCTCCTACTGGCTTTTTGTGGTGAATGAGATAAAAGTTTCATGGACTGTTCTTGCCCCAGCAATCTTTAAACCGAGATCCTCTGCTCTCAGACCCTTGAATGGCTAGGGATATGGGTGTGAATCATCAGTATATGGTAGGAGAAGTGTTCTTAAGCAGAAATAATGTGGATTGCTGGCCTTCTGCAATTTGTTGGAATGTTTTTTTTTTCTTAGAAAGGAATTCCTTTACTGGGAGACCAGAGGTTACTCTGGATGCTAGGAAGGCAGAGGAAATGCAATTCCCTATCTCCAGAGGTAGTACCTTTTTCATGATGGTTGTAAGACCCTCATCTTCCTTTATCAGAGCAGATATTTAAGCTAACCTGAAGGTAACACTGTTTTCTTCATCAGCTTCGTCTTGGTTGCATTAAATAAGAAAATTACTTGGTAACTCTCACCAAAGTTCACCAGAGAGAAGGTGGAATGAAGCTTTAAAGTGAAGCATTAGACATGACAGGAATATACCAGAAGAGCCAAGGAGAAATGAGAGTTCATAAATATTGATTTTTATTTAAATAAAATAAGGAGAATACATGAATATATGTTAGTACTGGCCAAGTGTGCTCAAAGCTTTCTAATAAACTAGCACTTAAAAGGGGTATTTTCCTGATGCAGGAATCCTCATATTACCTGTGTAGATTCACTAATCCCTTCACTGTCCTCCCAAGGCAAGACACATTTCCTGCAGCTCAGAGCAGAGCATCAAAGATTACATCCATCTAATACTGGGCAGTGGAAGACCAGTCTAACAGCTGGTGAAGTGTGTACAAGGTGCTCTGCTCCTTTTTCCACCAAATTCTAGCCTTTGCTGTATAGAGTACACAGATCAGGGGAGATGCTTGAGAATACTGCTGGACCTACAAGTGAGTGTGTGTTTGTGTATGTGTGTGAGTGTGTGTGTGTGTGTGTGTGTGTGTGTGTGTGTGTGTGTGTGTGTGATAATACTCACATATCAGCATGGGGATTCTTTTGGGCCTTACAGATGGAGTTAACTCCTTCTTCCCCAAGTCTGTTGAAAAGATTTGTCTTTGACTGCCTGAGATGCAGCAGAGGAGGAAATGATTCTTGAATTTTCAACTGGTAGATCAGATGGGTCCTTCTATGTGCTCTGATTTATAGTAATGCTAGTGTTAATACTAACCCATGACTGGTACTAATATCAGCTGGCCCTTTTTGGATATTTTGGTACGAGTTAGTTTTTATCACCTGGATTAAGCACACAATTCTCATAAGAATATTATGACATAGTGTTAATTATAATGTGCGGTTCACACACACACACACACACACACACACACACACACCTATTTGGCAGCAGTCTTCATTATGTAAAGTGGACCATGAATTATAGAAAAGTTCAATGGAAGCCTCTCAGGGACCAGATCCTACAGCCAGCACCTTGGACGAGAGACTCACAGGAGTCTGACCAACAAGATGGAGATGAAGATGATGTGGATCCCATGCCATGCTTGTCTACCTGCCTGATCTGGAGGGACCCAGGGTTTGCTAGGTCCTTGGTCTTGAACTCAGGGCCCGAGGTCTATCCCTGAGTTATTTGATCAAGGTAGAGCTCTACTGCTTGCATCACAGCTGAACATATGGATTTTTTGTGTTAATTGGGACTAAAAGTCTCCCAGATTTTCCTGTCCTGATTGGCTTTGAACCACTACCCTCAGGTCTCAGACTTTTCAATAGCTAGGATTTAAAGGTGTGAACTACTGGCGCCTCTCTGTTTGCTCGATTGCCATCCAGAGAGAATTGTGCTTGGAAAGTGTTCTGGAGTAAAAAGAATTGAACTTTTCCAATGAGCAGTGGTGAAAATAATCAGATTCTAGCCCAGCATTGGTGGATTGGGCCTCTAATTCTACCAATTCAGGAAGTTGAAATCTGAGAATTGCAGTTAGAAATCAGTGTGTGGATGTCTGATTCCTTGAGATTCTTTATCTCCAATGAACTACCACAAAACTGGAAGTGGCAGTTTAGCTAAGTTGTAGAGCACGAACCTTGAGCTAAAAAGCTCAGGGACAGCACTCAGGCTGTGAGTTCAAACGCAGTGACCACATAAATAAAACAAAACAAGAAAAAGAACTGGGGTTCTTCAGTAGAATTTATCATTATAAGTATCGCTTTCCCATTATATTTAGCTCTGTCATAGGTACATGGATATAAGGCGAATAAGAAACTTGGCTAAAAAATATAGTAAGCTTTGATTGTGTGTGTTTGTGTGTGTGTTTGTGTGTGTGTGTGTGTTGTGTGTGTGTGTGTGTGTGTGTGTGTGTGTGTGTGTGTGTGTGTGTGTGTGTTTGCCAGTTCTGAGACTTGAACCTAGGGCCTTAATCACTTGATTGGCTTTTTTTTTATCAAGTCTGGTACTCTGCCACTTGGTGCACAGGTATACTCCCAGATTTTATTATTGTTAATTGGCTATAATAGTTTTACACACTATTCTGCCTGTGGTGCCCAATTCTGGAATGTGATTATTTTGAATCTGCTGCAAAAAATGTGTGTGCAGATAGCTCTACTGTAGGGATAATTTACATTTCTTCAGGAGTATATGTAGGATTTCTTGTGTGGAACTTCCACACTGATTTTTTTGGGACTACACTGTTTCACTTAATTGCCAATATTGTTTAGGGTATCTTTCCGCCCCCCTCCTTGTGAGTATTTCTGCTTTATTTTTTGGTTTTATTGTGAAAATACTGTACAGAGGGGTTACAATTATATGGGAAAGGTAATGAGTACATTTTTTATCAAACATTGTTGCCTCATCCTTTGTTTCCACTTCCCATCCCTTCCCATCTCACACCACCCCACCCCATGCCCCCCTCGCCAAAATTGTAAAGTTCATTTTTCCACATGACTTGTATATCTCATTGTTGCAATGGGTCCACCCGTATCCCAATTTAAACAATTTGTTTTTCCCTTCCGCTTCACAAATTATAACGACATCAAATTCAGTGAAAGCAGGGGTTATACCCTGGGGGAAAGACATACAAAGCAACAAAGAAATAAACTTATAAATATGTTAGAAACAATAGAAAGAAAGAAAAAAAAAACATTTGAATCCTTATTTTGGGGTCATTTCACTTAACATCAACTTATCTGACCTTTTCTGTTTGTCTCATACATATACTAGTTATTGTAAATAAGGAAACCATGGGACATATGTTCTTTGGGCCTGGTTTACTTCACTTAATATATTTTTTCCAAGTCTTTCCATTTCCTAAAGAAGGGGACAATGTCATTCTTTCTGATGGAGGCATAGAATTCCATTGTGTATAAATACCACATTTTCTTTATCCATTTATCTACTAAGGGGCATCTGGGTTGGCTCCAGATCTTAGTTATAGTAAATGATGCTGAAATAAACATATTTGTGCTAGTAGCTTTAGTGTGGTCTTGTTTGTGATTATTTGGGTAAATGCCCAAAAGTGGGATTGCTGGGACATAGGGGAGGTCTATGTGGAGTCTTTTCAGGAACTTTCACACTAATTTCCAAATTGGTTGAACAAGTTTACATTACCACCAACAATGTAGTAAGGTTCCCTTCTGTTCACCTCCCCTCCAGCATCTGTTGTTATTAGTGTTCCTGATTTTAGCCATTCTAACTGGGGTTAGGTGGTATCTTAATGTTGTTTTGATTTGCATTTCTTTTATGGCTTGGGAGGTTGAGCATTTCTTCATGTGTCTATTGGCCATCCTTCTTTCCTCTTCAGAGAAGTTTCTCTTTAAGTCTTTATCCCACTTATTTATTGGGCAGTTGTTTCTTTGAGGATTTGTTGTTGGAAGATTT